>NC_087208.1:67987333-67989833 GCF_015104395.2 Macrobrachium nipponense | reverse complement strand
CATTATTAAAAAATCTTTTGCCTTTTACATTTCTTTCCTTTTGACTAAACTCTCGCAACACCACCATTACCAGAATTTGAGATATCCTGAAGATACAACGGTAACACGTTGGTAGAAGTGAGAAATCTAGACCTACAAGAACTCAAGGACTCATCTGAAATGTGGCTATTTACATTCAACACATGAAATAAACCAGAATGATTCTCTGTTCACAGTAAACCACATCGACGTCCTGCCGTTTTTAGATACCCTCGTACCGAAAGCAATGGATTGGATAAATATATTAGATCGGCATACAAAGAGAGACTAACATGTGTGTGTTAGTGGCAATAGCTAATGCCCGGAATGTTACAAAGAGTTATAAGTGCTTAGGTAAAATGCACGAGGAATTAAAGTGGCCGATCTCAGTATGTTGAATATTCTATCAGTGATATTTAGGCTCGCACAAAACATCCGTTAGAAAAGTTTATAACACACCGTTATAATGCTGTGCGTTGAGTACGACCACCAGTAAGACTGTTTGACGGACATGACACTCAACTACCCATAAAGGAGACGAACGTCCCAGTGGATACTGTGTGAAGTGTCAAACTATTCGACCGAGAAGATAACATCCACTTGGTATACTGCAACAAAAATAATCACGTCAGAAACTTAATCAAGGGTAAAGCTGGCGCTTAATAAACCTACATGATATAAGAACAACTTGGAGAGCCACAAAAAAGAGAGGCCCTGGCAGGACATACGCAAGTAAAAAGTCGACAATGGTAGAGACCTAGTGTCTTCAAATAAAGAAGCTTTATATAAAACCCAAAGTGAGCAGTGATGAAAATTCATGTCAGAAGGACATTTATTTCATCACCAAAGAAAATGAGGCCGTTAAAATAATCCATCATATATTATATATATATATATATATATATATATATATATATATACTATATATATATAGTAATATACATACAAGTGTATATGTAACATTGTATATAACACGACACGACTTTATCCCGTTGATGTGGGGTGACTCCAGAGGGTATTTAACGTTTTTAAGAAGAGGTTTTTGGAATGAGTTGCTAGCCCATGTCCTTACACATATACATTATATACACATACATACACACACACACACACATATATATATATATTATGAATATATATTTTATATATATATATATGTGATATATATATATATATATATATATATATCATAATATATATATATATATATATATATATATATATATATATGTGTGTGTGTATGTATGTATGTGTATATAATGTATATGTGTAAGGACATGGGCTAGCAACTTCATTCCAAAAACCTCTTCTTAAAAACGTTAAGATAATACCCTCTGGAGTCACCCACATCAACGGGATAAAGTCGTATCGTGTTATATACATAAGTTACATATACACTTGTATGTATATTACAATATATACATATAATATGCATGCATATACGCTTCCTGTTACAAAGGAGCAACATTTAGCAAATGAACACAATAGCTTGACGAAGAGATGATCCAAGAAAAGCCGGACATATATATACATATACAAGAACGCACCAGAATGCTAATGTGACACGAATTAAGTAGTGACGTGTAAAGACTAATATTAATACGGGAAGTTGAACTGATCTGAAATTCAAATAAGGAGAGAAACAGACTCATAAATAAATACACAAGCACAGACATGCAGTTTTCAGAAACTCGAGGTCATATGAGTGCATTTCTCTCTCTCTCTCGGTTTTTGCATAAATTACCGAGAATAAGACTACTTATGCTTGCGTGCTTGTATATTTTCTTCAGACTGCTGGACGTTTTCGACCATTTTGCTTTAATCTGTAAATATTCGCAATATATATGTCTCTCTGTGTGTGTCTTCCCAACAGACTAAGAATTCTGATGCATGTGTGATACATTGTCTGTTTTTACCTTTATGTTGTCGACCGTTTTGATTGAAATATCTTCGAATTTCTCCATTTGGCTATTTCTCGCATTTAGCGCTGAATAACTTAAGGCCCACGCTCTTGGGCGAAGTCCATAAATTTCATACATTTATTCAGATCCATGTGTTTACTCAGACCCTCAAGAATGCGTGAATAAATGTATGTATTCGTCATTAATATAGATACTTAAGGCAAGACGGTTGCTATGAGGCTGCGAACTTTCTGTTATCCTCGAAAGTAATTCTGTGCACGAAAGTGCTGTTTCACAATATTAATTAGAAATACATTTAACTAAACCGTTGTTACTGCATTTTCAAGGGAAGGATCAAGCTGATATCTTATGGCATTTTCTGGTTTTTCTGGGTAGGTACTAACGCATAAATTTATGTACACAGTCATTCATCTGTTTACATATCTGCACCAACCGATAAATCTTTGCTTGAAAACTATCGCTAAACAGGTTTGTCGTGATCATAAATTTAACCAAAGGGAGTCAGCACCAGCGTCTGGGGTTCTGAAATGGACTAATCATGAACGCTAGAGTTCATTTTG
>NC_087208.1:67974833-67982333 GCF_015104395.2 Macrobrachium nipponense | reverse complement strand
AATGAAGAAGCTGATTACAGCGGTCTCCTAATCTGATCCACTAGCAGACCCAGGGAAGGGGGTTTCACCTGGGCACGTGCCCTCCCCCCCCCGCCCCATATGAAAAATAATGACAAAATAATAATATTGAAGACTTAGATAATAACAAAAATTGGATATGAAATTGGCAAGAAATAAAAAAAATCCATTATAGAAATAATGATACAGTTGAGAACAAAATGATAACAATAATAATAACAATTACTGAAAAAGAAACTTACAAAATCACTTTGTAACTTGTTTACTTCTAAGTATTTACATTTAATTCTATTCCACACTCGAGTACTTTCAGGCCCCATCTGTGGCCCATTATCAAGAGATGTTTGGGATGTCAGCCTGGGTCAAGGCCCAGCAGTCTTCTGGAACTTCTCGTTGAGCTGTCATTTATGTGATGGCTGTTCTGGTTTCCTTGAGAGTTGCCAATCCCCTCTTGTCGCTCTGATATCCTGAGCTGATGGTCAATGGGATTAACCCTTGTGGAAAGGGAGTGGTCACCAAAAGTCTGTTGGGCAGTAAACCTAATCTCCAGGTCAGCAGGGTCAATCTTAGCTTCTTTTAATATCAAAGCTCGGCTTATGGGATCTTCTGAGGTAAAACCTTTGTTTCCTTCTATTACTTTAATCTCTCTGATGAGTGCACCTTCTACTACCATCCTGTGACTAATTTTGTTGCTTTTATATATAAGCCTACTGTTTTTGAAATCCATCCTATGGTCATTTTCCCAACAATACCTAGCTATAGCATTGTCGGGAAAATGACCATAGGATGGATTTCAAAAACAGTAGGCTTATATACAAAAGCAACAAAATTAGTCACAGGAGGGTAGTAGAAGGTGCACTCATCAGAGAGATTAAAGTAATAGAAGGAAACCAAGGTTTTACCTCAGAAGATCCCATAGGCCGAGCTTTGATATTAAAAGAAGCTAAGATTGACCCTGCTGACCTGGAGATTAGGTTTCTTGCCCAACAGACTTTTGGTGACCATTCCCTTACCACAAGGGTTAATCCCATTGACCATCAGCTCAGGATATCAGAGCGACAAGAGCGGATTGGCAACGCTCAAGGAAACCAGAACTGCCATCACATAAATGAAAGCTCAACGAGAAGTTCCAGAAGACTGCTGGGCCTTGACCCAGGCTAACATCCCAAACATCTCTTGAAAATGGGCCACAGATAGGGCCTGAAAGTACTCGAGTGTGGAGTAAAATTAAATGTAAATACTTAGAAGTAAACAAGTTACAAAGTGATTTTGTGGGTTTCTTTTTCAATCTTCAGAAGAAAACTGAAAGAAGTTTTTGTTTGGTATAACAATAATCGTAATTATAATAATAATGGATTCGGTATTTCCTGATAGAACAGGCGACTGCTGTCCGTTTCATAATATCTAATTAAATAGTATCAATAGTATATATATATATATATATATATATATATTATATATATAGATATATATATATATATATATATATATATATGTATATGTATATGTATATGTATATATATATATATATATATATATTATATATATATATATATATATATATATATATATATATATATATATATATATATATAATAAAGGTAATGCCACGGAGGAAAATGAAAAGACGAGAAATGCCTAGATATTTATATATATATATATGTGTGTGTGTGTGTGTGTAAAAACTGGTGCCCACCCCCCAACGAAATTTTTCTGGGTCCGCTTGTGACCTGATCCTTTTACATGACAAAAGGACACCAGCTGCTTTTTGCAGCGACGCAACTTTGAGCTTGAACCTCGCAAACTTGTTAATGTATTGTATACGGAATAAGAAGCTAATCACACAATAATCAGTAACAAATGAAAAATCTAGTTGACGAAGCAATGCTGAATCAGTAACCGTGTTAGGGTACTCAATTTATTGAAATGAACTGAATATAGAATTTAGGCCAAAGGCCAAGAGCACTGGGGCCTTTAAGGTCATTCGGGGCTTGGAATGAAAATTAGGTAGGTTTGAAAGGTGTAACAGGAGGAAAACCTCGCTGTTGTATAAGATAATTAATAGGAGAGGCTGGATGGCAAGATGGAAGAGATAATATGAACGGAGCCACAGCAAAAGGAACGAAAGGGGTTGTAGTTAGGGGACCGAAAGCACGCTGCAAAAAAAACTTAAATAATGCCTACAGTGCATCGCATGAGGTACACTGATGACACTAACCCCCTACAGGGTAGCTACTCAATTTACTGGATTCCCGCTTGTTTTGGTTATGTAGGAATAAGAATGCTACAAAGGTGTAGAATAGATAGAATAGAATAGAATAGAATGGAATAGAATTTAGGATTTAGGCCAAAGGTCAAGCGCTGGGACCTATGGAGTCATTCAGAGCTAAAAGCGAAAATGACAGTAAGGAGGCTTGAAAGGTTTAAAAGGAGGAAACCCTCACAGTTGCACTATGAAACAATAATGTTAGGAGAGGGTGGAAAGTAAGATGGAAGAGATATAATATGAACAGAGGTACAGTAAAAGAAATGAAAGAGGTTGCAGCTAGGGGCCGAAGAGACGCAGTAAAGACCCTTAAGTAATGCATACAGTGCACCGTGTGAGGTGCACTAACGGCACTAACCCCCTACTGGATACCAAGATGCAAAAGCTGCTGCTTCTGTGATTTTATTTCAAATAATAATAATAATAATAATAATAATAATAATAATAATAATAATAATAATAATAATAATAATAATAACAAACAAAACCTGCCGTTATGAGCGTATATGCATGATATATCCGAAAGTACGTCCTTGATTTCGGGCAATTTTTGTTGGTAGGAGAACGAGTAATATTATCATTAATTCTATCAGCAATACACCGCTTCCAAATAAAGACCAGATTCAGGCCACCTCCATCCTTGAAGTCCTGAAGCAAGAAAACTTCCTTAGTTAGCATCATGCCATTCATGCGTCTACACAAAAGGCTTAAATATAGTACATTGACCCCACCAACATATACTACGTCATTCACCCCTATCTTGCCTCTATTCTCAAAGTTCTTTGTCCTTTTGTTTCAATACTTGTACAGCTGATGACCTCAGCACTTTGTAATTATCCCCTATTCTTCCTCCCAACACTTCCAAATTGTGCATTCTCTTCACAAAACTGTTCCCTCCCATTCATTCCACAAAACCAGGCCCCCTTGAAACACTTTAATCCATCTTTTCACATATGCTGACTTTTTGTATCCAGAGCTTCGCCATAACTTATCATTTTTCAAACTTTGGAGACCGTTACAGGATATGCACAACACAAATTTTCCTTCAGGTATATTCAACAAACACTCTACACTTCCATAAAGAACAAGCTGGTGATGCAATACTTTTATATAATCTACCTTTTGTTTCACTTAACATTTTCTTATTTCATATCGTCTGCAGTGCTCCCGCAGCCTTTCTTGCCTCACTTACTTTATGATTCGCTTTCTTTTCATTCCATCATCTTAGGTAACTTTAACTCTGAAAAAATAAATACCGCCATGATTCAACTGCTTCTAATCGGTAAGAATCCATACTAAAATGTCATCAATCCATTTTCATTGCCATTTACCTTCTGAACCTTAATTTCAAACATTCACTTAAATTTCACCTATCTACAATTTATCTTTACTTACTGCTAACTTGCTGTCTTTACCGACCTTAATTCTTCACTCCTTTTATGTAAATTTTAGCTAACAAATTCAACACAACGTTGTGCGAGGCCTGCTTATACAACTAGCAGTCACTTTCTCATCTACATACATTAACATAAGCTCCCCTTCCCTCCTAAAATCTTCCAATCAAATATTAAAAACTCTCCTAACTGCGCTGAGCAATTCTTGCAAAATCTTTAGCTTGGTCCAGGTGTACCATACAGTTTTCCCATTTTCTGTCTAATTTCTCACGCAACTATTTCTTTTTTTTTGTTTAAACCACCGTTTTACTTCCCTTATCAAGTCTCTTGCCCTATTTCACATTTTTCAGTCAAAGTTCTCCTAGATATCATCCTGCTCATGGTGCGTCAAGTAATGCTTCTAATTCTCACATTCTCATGTAGCACATGTTCCTTTGTATACAAAGGGGGAATTAATCCTCTCATCCTCTCCTTGGAACATTTCCCTCTTTACGACATACTTAGCACAACCAGGTCAGCCACCGATTTGTATTTTCTATTCTATCACACAGCATCTAACGCAGTGAATACCAACATTTATACCTTCAAGGAACCCCTGATACAACTTTTCATATCCTAGGGAACCTTTATCTACAGGCACTCTCTCTCTCTCTCTATAATATATATATATATATATATATATATATATATACTATATATATATATATAATATATATATATATATATATATATATATATATATATATATATATATATTATATATATATATATATATATATATATATCATATAATATCTACAACTGCTATTCGAGCTGTGTAAATTCAGATCAGCGTCATTTGCAATACCTGTGTATTTCAAGACTTCTTGCGGAACCCTTGATGATGGCATAAGGAACCACAGGGTTCCGCGGAACCCTGGTTGGGAATCACTGAATTCTAACGTATTGTTCAATCAACTCTCGTCACTTTTCCGTCCTTCGGCATTTTCTTCTCCTTTTATATACCATACACAGCCACTTTCACAACCATTTTCAACTTTTACATCATTCAAAAGTGCCTCTCTTCTGTCACGTACATGAAAGAGTTCTTCAGGTTTGTAGATTAACTCAATATTGCATCTTCTTCAGACTGTATCTCTACTTTCGCATGTTTTATTCCAAGATCTATCCCTAATTCTTTCTATCATAAAGTTTTCCTTACATCCTTCCAAATTTTTTCTATCATTTTCTCTATAACTTTGCTATTTTTTACCCTTACATTGCATCTTCCAATCACTCAACTACGTCTCAAGCAACCCCATTTTTCAATTTCATCCTTCACTATTCCATCATTCTTCTTTATTCCTCCTTCTTAAGCGCATCCGTAAATCCCATTCTTAAGCACTCAGACTTCCCTTTCATTCTTATCATTTCTGCACTTTAATTCTGTCCTATTCTTCATCCAGCACCTTCCGACAGAGTGACTAAATTTGAAACTGAACAGTTTTAGTTAAAGCAACATAGTATGTAAAGCCTGGTTGCTTAGTTCTTTTAAAATATTTCACGTCCATCAGACTAACGCTATGATTAGCACAAGCCTTTCCGCCATTTCCAATTATTAAAAGTTACAAAATCCCTGGGACATACATGCAATTACAGAGTAACAGAAGGAAAATACAAATATGAAAAATGTGCCCATATTAATAAACAACTACATATCCGTACAGAAAAGAAAGAAAAACAGTTTCTTGTACAACTATACAGCTACGCCCAAAAATGTTGATCTTGCAAAAAATATCAGACAATAAAACTGTAACACTCGTAAAGTGGAATCACCACAATCTCAAGTCTCGGTCTATTTTTTTCATTAGGCTTATTTGCCATTTGTGCACTGCGCCAAGGTCGCAGTAGAATGTTGGAGAAGGTCTAGTAACACTTGGACAGGAAGTAATGGATCTAACCCCATTCTCTTCCGTGCAACGTGCGTCAACTACTGCCCGGTTAGTTTCCGTGACGTCACATACACACTCGCACATACACGCATTAGGAGAGACAGTGGGCATTGGAAAATACCAGTGTTTCACATTTCTTAATGCCACGCAACCGATAGTTTATTCTTCTCCAACATCGATCGACTCTAAGTATGCCTTGGGTGCCCCGAAATTGATCCCAGGAACGGAAAAAATCATCACAGTCAGAAAACCATTGCAAAAGCGACAAGAACCTATGGGAGTACATAAGTTTCAGAGTATGAAAAAGTGAGTAATACTCTCATATATTGACACACAACAACAGACAGTTCCTCTTCTTTCTTAGCATCTTCTCCCACCTCTATGTGGGGTCGATGTTTGACAGCTTTCCTCCACCTGGCTCGGTCAAACACATTGTCCTCTGACAATTGTTTCTCTCTCAGATCTTCATTATCTACATCCATCCACCTTCGCTTCTTCGGTCTTTCTCTCACTCTACCACCAGCCACCTCCATATGCATCATTCTCATCGCTACATGTCTCATCGCTTCTCATCACATGGCCATACCACTGCAGTCTCTTCTTCTTGGGCCCTCTTTGATAGTTCTATGACTTTAATAGTTCATCTAATTCTTTCATTCTTGATTCTGTCCATTTTTAATACTCCGCATATACCTGAGCATTTTCATCTCTACCGCATCCAATGTTTTCTCCTTCACTCTCTTTGCCGGCCATGTTTCTGCTCCATACATCAGATGGTCTGACTACTGTCTTAAGCACATTATAACAGACAATAATGTAATTGATATTTTTAAAGCCAAGGCCTCATCATTAATGATTCAGGGCACACTTGCGTTACCTATAACTGAAATGGTAGCTTATCAGTAAGGCATTTATTTGTCATTAACACTTGCCGTAGAAATAGAGCAAATTGGGTACCTATGTCGCCTTCTCTTGTTTAAATGGCTCGTTGCAAGAAGATGATCGCTTACTTCAACAGCGTAAAACAAGTCTAGAGGTAAATATCTTATTTGTCAAGCAATATAGTATTCGAGTTAGGAAACTAGAGCAATAACTGCTTTAACTAGTATTTCGAGCTTATCGTAGAACAAAATCTACATCACGGAGTCTTATAAAGAAAATAAGCAACAATTTTTTTTCACTATTATTGTTATGCTAAGTTAAGGGACTTTGTTGAAGCGCCATGCAAGATAACCTTGTACCGACTTCTTAAGAATGTACACATTTTTCCATGTTATTAATTATTTCTACTTATGCTGCATAATTTTTGCTCACATTAACCGTTATTTAAATTTCCCAGTAAATGGACTCTCCAGGCTAGTTGCACAGGACTATTTCACCTTTTAACGTTGAATAAATGGATAACCATGACAATTACAAAAATAGCTTTCGGGGAGTGGTACACGAATTAAAGTGGAACAGGCCAAAGAGGTCAGTATGTGAGTTATGTAGCCGATAAGTTATGAGGATCCATATATAGTATATATATACATAAATTATGGATATATATTATATATATATATATATATATATCATATTTATTATATTTCTCATGAAATAATATGGATAGCACTTGCATTTAAACCTGATGTTTCCCTTTACGTTCTATAGTATATAATACAATATATATATATAATATATATATATCATATATATATATATATATATATATTTATATTTATAGTAAAATTTTTTTTAAAAATAATTTGGGGGGGCAACAAAATTTTTTAAAAAAATATTTATTTATTCTATATATATATTACAATATAGATATATATATAATATTATATATATATATATCTAGTATATATATATATATATATATAATATTATATATAATATATATATATAT
>NC_087208.1:67914833-67972333 GCF_015104395.2 Macrobrachium nipponense | reverse complement strand
GGTTTTTAACAATTCAATAAACAAGTCCTTATGGAAAATTTTTTTTTGAAAAATAATCTACTAAAAACCCTCTTTAAATGCAAATACCTCTCTCTCTCTCTCTCTCTCTCTCCTCTCTCTCTCTTCTCTCTCTCTCTCTCTCTCTATCTGGCCTGAGATTCTTTTGTTATGTGTCTTTTTCCCTGTCATTCCTTATTTTCTCTGCTCTTGAACAAGTAGTTTTTTTCCTTTTTACTTTAGATTTTTGTGCAGTTTTAATTTTCATGTGTAACTTAATTTTAATGAATGATGTATTTAATACTTTGTTTATAGTATTATTATCTGTATTTGCAGATTGAGGATGTGCTGACGTCAACACGAAACTTACCTTTTATAATCAAACTCTCAATAGACTGATTTAACCATAACTTTCAAAAGGCAGCTTCCCACTTAACACCATATGAAAAAATAATGGATGTTACCTTAACAAATTCTTTCTAAAACTGCTACGGGTTATTCTGGCTAAAACTTTAATAATTAAGATCAGCTTTCTACTCGGCCTCAAAATAACAACTATAGTTTCCTTATTAGATTCCAGCAAATATTCCGGTGGGCCATTCTTAACAAAATTTTAATAGGTAAACGCTCTACTTGGTCTCAATAACGAAAAACTGAGGCATATTTCCCTAATAAATTCTAGCTAAGATTTTTGACGGGCCATTCCTACTAAAACTATGATAGGTATAATAAAAATTAATGGAATCTCCTTGGAGTTTCAGTACGAACGACCTTTTGCCTAGGCCTAATAGGGTACAATAATGGGACCTTCCTAAACGGAAGCTCACTAAACTATATTTAATAGGTCACTTTATAGCACAGCCTAATGAGAAATATAATTCAACTCCATAATGGATTCTAGTCAGGACTTTATTAGACCATCTTTCTATTTAGGCCTAAAAGAAAATATCCATCGAGAAGCGATGCACAAACTGTAGCACACACATAAATGCGCACGCACACAAATTTGTAAACACTTGCGTATGAAAAATAAGAGTATGACAACCAGCATATCGGTGAATTTTCATCGTACTATCCAACGCTGTCCTTTTATGATAATATACTCGTATGATAGGCCTATTACATTTACGAGCACCTTTCTAGGCCTAATTTTTTTATAGCTCTCAAAGTCCTATGGATCAGTGGCACATTAATCAACATAAATCATCAAGAACATTAACATCGGGTTAAGGGTTACCTATAGGTTTCGCAATAAACATATGGGTGACTAGGTGATTGCAAGGATGGAGAAATACTGATAAGAGAAACCTCCTTCCATATTCGTGTTTTGTATGTTTTCTTTAAAGGCGGATTAGCGTTACGACTTATCACATGTTCGTGATTGGAATGACGACATCATATTAGCTCCTCTTGTTATCTGGCGCGAGAGAGAGAGAGAGAGAGAGAGAGAGAGAGAGAGAGACCGCGGAACTTGTTACTCATTTTCCTTTTCTTTATATTTATCAACCCTATCAAAATTAACAGTAAAAAGAGCAAGTCTAAAACCAAACTTTACCGTTTCAACATAGTACATATTCACGGGCTGCTCCAGGAGCCAGAACCCATGTTGGCATAAGGCTAACCTAATCTGAAACGAAGGAATATTCTTACATATGTATAGAACTAATGTGATCTAAAGAGGTGATTACCTTCATCTCATCTCGTCCATCCTTATACTGTCATAAGCATGAGGTCTCATCCATGATTTATGTAATTTAGACTATCAAGCTAATCACTGGGGTACTTTATGCTATGAACGTGAAGCGAGATAGTCGGAGTGGTTGGACACCATGATAAAAAGAGATCCAGGAATTAGAAGAAATGAGATTAAGTTGGAACTGGAAGATAACCACACTGCTGTACTAAGAAGTAACAATTAAGAGGAGTTGGACAGCGGGAGTGAAGAAAGGAAGCGAGAATAGAGCTAAAATGTGGATGCTACAGGCACTGATGAAGGATGCAAGTATTTTAATGATGCCTAAAGTGCACCACGTGAGGTGCACTGACGGCACTACCACCCATACGGGTCCCTATCCAATGGATCACTACTATAGCTAGAAATATACGCTATTTAAAGGCCAAAAGACGGAATAAAACAAACTAAAAAAAAAACTATTGAATAGACTATGAATCCTGTCATTGCTACACGCCATATAAGCAGATCATATATGGAAGCTCAACATAAACAAACCAGACGAAGTGAAAACTCAAAGTGGATCACAAGTGATAGATTCTTATGTAGAAATAATTGAAAGCACAAATTCTGGCAGTTCATTACCTAAGACAACAAACCTGAGTAAACTGCTTTCTCTGAATAAGAACGTCCTGTCATTAAAATAAATAAAGATGCAATACTGAAGGATTTCCAATGCCCAACACTGTACCCAATTTTTGCCAATTCTATTCTTCTTCTTTTTTTCATTTATTCTTCATGCATTTCTCTTGCTACCTATCTAATCCCATCCTATCGTTAATGGATTTCTCCTGACATTCCTAGACTATCCGAGCCTCGGAGGATTTCTCTTGCTGTTCCTACCTTTTATCCTCTCTAGAGGATTCTTCTAGTCATTTTTAAGTTCACTTCAATGCTTCGTGGATTTTTCTTTGCATTCTAGGTTCGGTCCAATCTTTCAAAGATTTCTCTTCAGTGGCGTAACTAGCTAGCGTTAGTGGAGCCCAAGCCGGGCTTTGAATGTACCGTGCTAAAAGTACGAAAGTGGTGAAAATTAAACGCACATTTTAAGCCTTAACATCTCGGTCATTTATTTTATTGAAAAAATCGCTTAATGTACAACAGCAGAGTCGACCAATCGCTGTCCGTCTTCCGATCTGATGATATATGCTAGAAAATCTAAAATTATGCCAAGCCAGACCTGCTCAAACGATGATAAATGCCCCCACCCTCACCCACGCCAACCACCCCACAACCCCGCGACAGTGCCGCCCGGGGCGGACCGCCCAACCCCGTAGTTACGCCACTGTTTCTCTTGCCTTTCTAAGTTCTGTCTTGTCCTTAAAGGATTTCTGTGGTCATTTTCAAGTTTCGTCTTCTTCTTGAAAGTCTTTTCTAGCCATTTTCTGCTTGAAAGACTTCTCTTGTCATTTCTGAGTTTCGTCAGTTCTTAAACAGATTTTGACTGCCATTTCCAAATTTCGTTCCGCTCTTCATTTTCAATATCCATCCTTTCCTAGAAGGATTACTGTTGTCAATTCTAAGCTCCATCTTTCCTACAAGCATTTCTCTGGTCTTGTCCAATATCTGTTCTATCTTTGACAGATGTCTTGCGCCGACAAGAGTCGCTATTTGACAAATAAATTTACTTTTCCAATAATAAACTCTTCTTCCCCTGGATGGGATGACGCCAGAATTGCTTAGACTTCCTGTTTCTCGTCTCAAAGAGCGAGGTTGCAACCACCCCGCCCTTTTAACTTGACCTTCCCTATTTACATCTGGGCTGGTGGGGGGTAACCAGAAACAGCTCCTAGCAAGGTGAGCCGGATGCTACCACTAAGCCACGGAGCTGCTTGGACCTTATTTAAAGTTTGCAGTAGGAGTGCCTCGTGCCTAGGCCTATGCGGTAAACAAAACTGAAAAGGGCAGTATTTTACAATACTATGGATTTAAAATACAGAAGAATACTGTATTTCCTTTTTCTCGAATTTCAGAAATGCGTTAAACGTTGCTTACTTCATGAGTATATAAAAATAATAATACCTAACCCAAAAATATTTATACATTCTATCGATACCACTCATTTAGTTCCATTGGCTGTATCCTAAGCTTTAGTCACAGTTCAAAATCTTACATAATTATTTTCTTTTATCGCTCACATGAAAAGAAAACGTAAATTCAAGGTAATCTTGCCAATTCAGGGGGACTCTACTAATACTATTTACTGGATGATCCGTAAGAACATTTTTTTAGGCTTACAATTCTTATTCGCCTATCTTGATAATTGCCGGTTGCAAACCGATGAAAAATTAGAAGGAAAGACACATCGAACTGGACACCATAAACCTAAATCAACATAAAGACTAAAAAACAAATGCATTAACCTTTTCCCAAGAGGGGCGGGGCTTGGAAGTGTCAATAAAAATTTTGAGTAAAGGGAACTTAAAAGTGTCATTTGGTAACTATCTCATTTTTTTCTCCCATGTGGAATGATTGATCTTTTTCTGTTCTCATCTAACAATTTACTCTGTTTTTCTCCTCATATGCCTTGCAAAGCACTTGAACACTTTTTACTTCCTTTAATACTAAAACATTGCTGAACGCTTCGTATTATTGTAATTAAACTTGAAAGAATTATTTTTTATTTCTTTTGTTACCAGTCACCTTTTTTGGTTCACATCAGTTGTCTCGTATCTTAAATTGTTGGACTAAACTCGAGTTCCATCACATTTGTTCTTTGTCATCCTTTGCAAACGAATCTTTCCCAGCCTATACTATTCACTGCGTATTAGTAGACACGCAGTTAATCAACAGACTTGCTTTTCCTTTTGTGAAGTTCACAACCACAATTTTGAGTTGGTATGGGAACAG
Organism: Macrobrachium nipponense; assembly: GCF_015104395.2. NCBI lineage: Eukaryota > Metazoa > Arthropoda > Malacostraca > Decapoda > Palaemonidae > Macrobrachium > Macrobrachium nipponense. The sequence goes on along the minus strand of NC_087208.1, from coordinate 67,967,754 downwards.
CAGCCCGTAATTAAAATTAATATATCGCCGGATTTTATATAGGTTCCCGCCTGATCTGACTACTGGAGCATTCTGGTCTGTCGCGGTTATGCTGCCCATCTGCTGTTGTTGTTGTTGTTGTTTTTGTTTTACGGTGTTTTTACGTTGCATGGAACCAGTGGTTATTCAGCAACGGGACCAACGGCTTTACATGACTTCCGAACCGCGTTGAGAGTGAACTTCTATCACCAGAAATACACATCTCTAACACCTCAATTGAATGCCCGAGAATCGAACTCGCTGCCACCGAAGTGGCAGGCAACAACCATACCGATCACGCCTCTGCGGCGCGCCATCCGCTTTTCAATAAGGGGCCGCTAACCCCGGGTTTGGGTCACGAACGTCAGGTATTTGGCTTCCCATCGGCCCCAGGAATAAGTCTGAATTATTAACTTCCCTGGCATTTATCTTGTCCAAGGCATTAAGAAAAAAAAATTTTCGGCCACCCTTGGGATCGAGTTAATTACAGCATAACCTCTCCATAACCCTGCGTCACTTTTAGATAGTTTTTAGATACAGTGATAGTCTCAAAATCATTAAAAGCTGTTTTATACTCTATGATGAGATTTAATGAGGTATCCTTATTCACCAACATTCCTTTAGATAGAATACTCGAAATCTTATTTTTTCAGATTAAAAGCGGATGAAAATCTTTCAGCTTCCTGATAACAGTTGGTAAAATTGTGACACTGATGCGTTCCTCATTTCTGAGGGCAAAATATATAGACATTCGGTGTAGCAATGTGGTATTCTCCTCCTCCAAAATAAGCCAATTTGTATACAGAATTTTTTTAAATGTATATAAAATTTTTTAACGGACCTGCAAAACGAAGTCTCATTTCATTCTTATTTGCCTTAATTGACTACCATTAGGCCACTCACCCTAATTCGTGCATTCACTTTCACAACGTATTCGACCATCAAAAAGGATTGATCATTATGTCTATTCCTAAGGTCCCCTAGACTTTGTGACCTTTCTTATCTAGAGGAAGAGATAAATTTCATAAAAACTTGTCTTCATGATTTGGCTTATCCAGCCTGGTTGCTAAACAACGCTCTCAAAAGAACATTAAGTTTTTACCGAAGGTCTACCTTGTGTTTACCATTTAAGTAGTGAATAAATTAAATAGCTTACGGAAAGAGAGAAAATAATTACAGTAGTACGTTACCCTATCACAGTAAATTAGAAGTCACTAAAAATCTTTGGAATAACAATGGAAGTTTGTATTTATTTGTCTATATATATATATACTATCCGTAAATCTATTTGTAATAACAAAATTGGGAAACTAAAGGAAAATAAGGACGAAGCCGGCGTATACGACGTCGGTTGTAACAGTGACAATTTTGAGAGTTGTGCAACAGGAGGAAAACCCAGCCGTTGCACTATGAAACAGTTGTTAGGAGAGGGTGGAAAGTACGATAGAAGAGAACATGAAAGGAGGTATAGTAAAAGGGATCGCAGCTAGGGGCCGAAGGGACGCTGCAAAGAGCCTTAAGTAATGCCTACTGTGCACCTTGTGGGGGCCATTGAGGTCACTATCTCCATACTGTAACCCTCATACTGATGAAGGCCCCCAAAAAGGTAGTGTGCTATCACACTGGACATAACGCTTACTACCACATACAAATTCTTCCCTTAAAAATCGGTCGTTTACACAAGTAACGGGTTATGAATACGTTAACGGTATATCGTATCGTACTACCCATCTCATAATTTAAGTTTAAATAAAATACCAAGCTTACCGTAGACTTAACTCTAAATAAAAGTCGGTGCGTGATGTAGGCCTAGGCCTTTCTGGTCCAGCATGACCGTGGCCTAGCCATAATGAAACGGGCTACGATTGCTTTGAAAAGCAATCGTGGCCAGTTTCATAAGAAAAAATAAGAAATAAAAACTCTAAAGCAAATCACACAATATAGTTTTTAGATGAGGAACGCAATGCATTTCATTTTTCAACCTTCCCTGTAAAGAGCAAGCAAATTTGCAGTGTAGAAAGTATACGGTTCTAATTTTGATCAAGGATTTTGAAATGGACAAAATACTGTATACTATACAACTACAATCTTTATAGTATCAATAAAACTCTATCATGAAACTTTATGCTCTCTGTTACAACATTTAAATTCGAAGTAATAAATCATGATCCATTGAGGATAACACAGCAGTTCGCACTTCGCGGTCGAAAGCAATATCCATGCCGTAGGGTACTAAAATTAAATGGCAACTTAGTATCAGCTTCATGCCTTGTTTACGATAATGGCCACAACTGCGTTTATATAGAAAAATGCATTACCTTGATACTTTCATGACTGGGTTCAGAGTTCTCATCTATACTTGATTTTTTTCTCCGCTCCTTGAATAAAAAATTTGTAGTTCAGTGGCAAACCACAATCTACCGTCGGTATGACGTCGAGTATGGCGTGTAACTTTGTTTACCAGGGAACTGGGGACGATTTCAGGGATGGTTGTTATAAAATTCATTACCGGGCTAAAAGGTGTACAAGAGTGTCTTTTTAAAAGAAAAGGTCCACCTTACAGTTACAAACGGTTAGGCCTAGGCTATGTGACAACGGTTAGAACTACGACTGTCCGCTACCCATCTTGGAGGCGCGTTATTCGTACGTCGAAAGAAACTTCTAATGACCGATGCTTTTCACGGATAATGGGTACACAAAATTCCCCATGTTATCGCCTATACTGCAACACCATTTTATAAGCAACTTACTTGGAAATTAACATGTCGAATCCCCTGTTTTTACAGCCACACTTCCCCAGGAGTTGATCCGTTATTGCACTATCCACTGGCACTGGCAGCTTCCAGCTGGCTAACAAGAAGTCAAATGAGATCCTCAACTTGTCCGATAGCGCATGCGCAGTGTAGACCTACTTGCAAACATTAAGCAACTCAAGTTATCATCTTCAAAAAATACGACAGTTTACAAAAAGACAGTATTACCTCCTATTGGCTGAATTCGTATCGTAAAGAATGCACGCTACGGCTCATTGCCGGTGTGAGAAATGCGTCACTGAACGTCATCTGAGAACTATGCAGTCTGGTGACCGATCTGGTAGGATCTCGGAATGGAAAAGGGTTATTATTTTAAGAAGCCGAACAGCTCTCTCTCTCTCATATATATATATATATATATATATATATATATATATATATATATATATATATATATATATATCTCGCTACAAATGTCCTTTAATATCTAATTCGCTCTACCTCGGAATTATTATATTTTCATATATGTTTAACCGAAGGGGAATTTTTTTTAGACGATAATAGAATTGCCGGCCGATGGGCACGAACCATCGACATCTTCAATTCCAAAGAGGGTGGGTAAGGTGGACCCATTTAAAAAAAAAAAAAAAAAAACACATTGTAGCCCTGCTGACCCGTCGTAAACCGATGAATTTTGCACATAGTGGTTAGCAAGCTGTGGCTGGTCTAAATCATTGAAGGACTGGACGTGTGGGACTAGCAGCGTCATTCTAAAATGACTGCGAAGAACTGGAGCATTAACTTTGAATCCCCTCTATAGTGGGAGAAGACACACACACACACACACACACACACACACACACACACACACATATATATATATATATATATATATATATATATATATATATATATATATATATATATTGGGCCCTCATTTCTGTGTAATTGAGGGTTACCTCATAGTCAGGTTAAATAACACATATTAAGCACATAATGTTCTCTTTTTATTTAGTGAAGTAAACACCCTTATGGGAATGACTGAAACTTAGATTGTATTTCATCCTTCCATTAATAAATGTCTGTGGGTGTACCGAGTGAAGAAAGTTTTTGAAACTGGATTTTGATTAGGCCTTTGTAAGCGGTCGAAAGCTTGTACGCTTTGGAATCCACGACCGCATTTAACGACGCTTCGGGAACCAAACTTCATTACGTCTATTCCAGAACTTCAGCGGTGCATCGTAACCGGCCCTGAAATGCAGACTCATTTGGAAAATTTGCTTTCATTGATAGTGTACACGCAAAATAAAATGAAGAGAATTTGCTTTCATTGGCTTTAATTTGCTTGAAATGAGTGAAAATTTTGTTATAAGCCATTAAGTTTAAAAGGTCAGATTTAATGAGGTTATGTGTAAACAGGTTGAAAGTCAATTCGAATGTTTTGGTATCTGTTACATTCTCGAACGTATTTGCTGGTGTTGCTTGTATGAGCATAATTGGAGATGGAAGATGTGGAAATTGTGGGTGCTGGCACGTCTATTTTGATTCTCAATAAAAAAATGCCTTCTCAAAAATTTGATAAATATTGTCTTAATAGCGCTAACAAAATGAATGCCTGCTTTCTAACTGACAAGCAATTGGTAAGTTACATCTTAGTCTATTTAATATTATGATACGTGATAACATGATTTTGAAATGTGCCAGCGTAAACTTAATTTTCTTTTTATTATTATTATTAAAAGCACAGTTTCGTAGATATGTTTTCTTTTTCTTTGGAAGTGAGTGAAATGTTTCATCTATTTAGGTTTTATTGGTTCAGTCTTAGTTTGTCATGATGAAAACTACAACTAAAATGCTCCTGGGGACCACGAAACTTATGCTGTCTCAGTGTTCATCTTACAATCAGGGCTTAACTCGAGCTAGTCTCATGCGCCAAAGGTTAGTGTCGACTATATAGCCGACCAGTCTCTCGTTCTTAGCCGGAATAAACAAGATATTTAAACTATCAAGAACGGCCGTATACCGCCACCTTCTACTATTAAACAGGAGTAACGTATAACAGGGTAAACTTACCAGTAGTGATGAGTAAGGGACGCGCTTTCTCCATTACTTTCGATCACGGCAGCGAGTTTCCCTGCTTCTTCCAGCCACTGTTCACCAGTTTCAAAGTATCCTCCGACGGTTCTGAAATCCAACGATACATGCTTTGCTACATCGACAGATATCATTTTAGTATGTGTATGACACGTCATTAATGCAAGGCGAGATTATTCATGTCCTTCTAGCCGTTCAAAAAATGCATCTAGAGCCTGTTGTATATCAAGCGTATATTTGATGAACACATGTAGATGGTAATGACCATTTTATCAACATCATTGTCCTATCATATCTTACTATAATCAGCGCAATGTCTGCCCGTCCACCTGTCATTCAATTACGGCCAAACGGCCGGTCCGATGGGTATGGAACTCATGGCAGGGTTATTGTGAGCAATCCTAAATGACGGTTTATAATAGTGTTTCATCCTACCCCCTCCCACATCCGAAGGGAGTGGGAGTGAGAAGGGATTCCCTGAAACGGAGCTGGTTCTGCCCGTGAACGGGGGCTAGCTATGCCGGTAGACTTAGTTACTTTACGAATTTTCATGCATATTTTCTCTATAGAACATAATTATTGTTTGCTAGTAATGAGAATGGAATAAAAAGTCTTGAGCTGCTTTTATATAAATTGAGCTATGAGTAGGCTCACAAAAACGCACACACAAAGTAACTTTCAACTCTTCCATGTAATTCAGCAGCATATCTGTAATCTAACATCAAACATGCCTGAGGTAATATTGTACGAAAAATGCCTTATTTCTCAAGACTAAGGAACTATGTAACCAAACAAAGAGTTAACTTCATATCAAACAGGTCAGTATATGACTACTGTTTCTGAAAAAGTGACAGACTCGTTCAAATACGAAATATAGTACTTTGGAAATCGAAGAACGAAAGTCAGTCGCCTTGATCATGCAAGTACTAAGATGAATTTCATTTCCCTATGAGTTCAATGTATAAGGGGGACTTACCTTGTGAGGATGACGAGTTCCCATCTGGTTTCAATGAAAACTGCAATATCCTCGGGCGCTGGAGGATTTCTCTGGTACTTTTCACCAAGATAGAGACACATGGTGTACTGGCGCATGGTTGCGTCAAGAACCCTGTATTCAGTCGTTATCGGGGCGGTCATGAATATTAATGCTCCTGTAGAATAAAAAGAAGTTCGATTATTTTGTAGTTGCAGTGTCGGGTAACTAAAAATCCCATTCATACGATGCTGTAGAGTGAGACCCCGTGCCATCACAAGGCTGGCTAAATCTAAGTAGATCGACCGCCATTCGGAACACAATTTTTGGGGTCATTTCAACATGACTGAGTACCGGACGGTGTTCCACTATTTCCCGACAACATGACTAAATAAAGATTAGCAGTCATATAAGTGTTTTTCATCTAAAACCCATCTGTTAATCTTTGGAATTTGAATCTTTTAGAGTTAACAACGGCATGGATAGGGTTAATTCTAATGAAGAGAGCCTTTAGTACACCAGGATATCCAAAACAACAAACTAAACCACACACGATAGGGAGTTTTTTTTTTTTTTTTTTTTTTTGCCAGCTATAATCACCATTCCATAGCTCCTCACAGGCTCTCAGTAAATATGCAGCCTAGGAGTTTATGTCAACTCAGTTTTCTAGAGTGTTAGGGCATATTTGACTGACCAATAGTCTTACTACCTTGATTCCTTAATTATATCACCTTCCTTTTCGGCTGAGCGGTTGGAACTATTCTGTGTCACTCAAGGTAAAAGCTAATTAAACTTTTACTCACAAGAAAAAGTAAAAGCCTGCATCGAACATTTAGAAAATATGGCAAGGGAAGTCCCCAAGCAGATGGAAATTTGCCTTAAATCATATATTACGGCTAAAATACATTTCTCAGTTGCAGCTGTTTGCTAGTCTTCATAGCCTTTGCACAGACATTTTTGAAGTTCTATTCAAAGGAATGTGTCCAGCTACATTAATTTCAGCACTTTGCTTGAATTTTAGAAGAACGGAAAGAGCACTTCCAGCTTCCAGAAAAGAGCCAAATTAATCAGGGTGCTGCTGACAGTACCTGCATCATTGAGTCCAGTGGAGTACTTGTAGAGGCGCCAGAACATGCCGTCCATGACATCTGAGTTTGGGCTTTCCCTCATCGTACACACCCATCTTCTCGGTGGGTATATTCGCTCTTCGTATCCCTGTAGTGAGAGAGAAGTCGCAAAAGAGAAGCACGGGAGGTAGCAAAATAAGTCAAAAAGAATATGAAGCCAGAATTGGATTATTTGAAGAGATTGTTCTAAGTATATCTTAATTTTACCAGACCACTGAGCTGATTAACAGCTCTCCTAGGGCTGGTTCGAAGGATTAGATATATTTACGTGGCTAGGAACCAATTGGTCACCTAGCAACGGGACCTACAGTTCATTGTGGGATCCGAACCCCACTAAATCGAGAAATGAATTTCTATCTCCAGAAATAAATTCCTCTGATTCCACGTTGGTCGAGCCGGGATTCAAACTTCGGACCACTGGATTGGCAGCCGAGCGCGAAAATCACTCGTCCAGCGAGGAACTTGTTGAGCCAGTTGTCTTTTATGGAACTCAAGTTTGGATGTTGAATGCAAATGATAGAAAAAAGATCGATATTTCTGAGATTGACTATTTAAATAGCATATGAGAAACGTTGAAAGGTGAAAATGAAAGCTAAGATTGACTGAAGGTGAAGAGATAGATCAAGGTATTCTGGGGTGGTCTGGTCACTTGGAGAGAATGGAGGACAACTAGGAGATTTTAAAGGAGAAATCTGAGGAATCGTAGTTAGACTGAGAAAAATAGCCGTAAAAATACGACGCATTTATCCAGCGCTTTATTTCCACACACAAAACCATAAGATTATACTGAAATTGAACACATCGACCACTTCAGGCACAGTTCTTTACCGCCAATTTTTTTTTTTTTTCTTTTTTTATCGAAGTAACGAAAGATACGAAAAATACGGATGCATATACTTACAGGCTCTTTCCTGGTCACTTCGTAAGGCGGTTCTTCATGATGGCCGTACAGATTAGCTATCTTTTTGACAAAATCCCCAATCTGAAATAGGTGACTTAGGCATATATTTGTATTTCATAATTTATGTCATTATCTACGTGGAAAATTTGTACTATGACTATATTTGGAGTTTGTAAAAAAGTTGCATCTGACAATGTTAATATACACACAAATATATATACTATATATATGTGTGTGTAACTGTAATAGCCACAATGCCCTTTTAATTTTTTTTGGATATGCTTGTCACTACAAAGCCTTAAGATCCAAGTGCAAGAAATATGAAGAAATTATGATATCCGGTAGCGGGAAACGAACCTGCTATACCATAATCATGATTATGGTAGCCCAGGTTCGTTTCCCAATACCGGACATCATAATTTCTTCATATATCTTGCCTTTGGATCTTAAGGCTTCGTAGTGACATGGACACAAAAAAACCATAAAGAATTCGAAAAGTTAAGAGAACATTGTGGCTATTACAATTACATATGTATCTGGTAAAATTGACCAGTAGATTATACATTCACACACACACACACACACACACACACACACACACATATATATATATATATATATATATGTATATAGATATATTATATATGATTTATTATATTAATTTTATATTATATATATATCATTAAGCTACAAATATCCTTTAATATCCAATTCGCTCTGCCTCAGAATTAATATTCTTTCATATTTGTTAACCGAGGGGAATTTTTTAGTTGATAATAATTTCGTCCTCTCGTGGATTCGAAGCCACGATTATCATCAGCTAAAAAATTCCCCTTCGGTTAACGTATATGAAAATATATTAATTCCGAGGTAGAGCGAATTAGATATTAAAGGACATTTGTAACTTGATGCATGTTATACGAATCACGGTGATGTGATAAAAAATCATATATATTTAGTGTATAATATATATGTGTGTGTGTGTGAGAGAGAGAGAGAGAGAGAGAGAGAGAGAGAGAGAGAGAGTGTGTGTGTGTCTTTTTTAAGGAGATGGTTTTCCTTGAATACTCACCGTTCCCGCCTGCGCCGAACCAACGGCCAGAAGTAGGCCTACTGTGAAGGGCGCAATCCACTTCATTCTGCGGTTGAACAATGATAATTTGGCGTGAGTTAATGTTTTCGTTTTGTATATGTAGAACGTAACCTGATTGTTTATTCAACTGAATTTTGTAAAAACATTCAGAGTTCTGCCCCTTTATAATAATCGTTTATCAAGACTTCGAGATACACCTCCAGTTCCAGCAATTGGTTGCAATTAAGTAATGTCAAAGATGTTGGACAGTAATAAATAAATCCGTCACGGATCCTCATTGACGGCATCCTAACTCATTACCTAGAACCATATTTCTCTACGATTTGGGCCTATAATATATGTGACTTCAGCCTTATCCCCTATCCCACCTATTTCCATACGGACTTTACCGCAGGCTGAGAAGGATGGAGCCTCTATGCTTGAATTGAGGGGTGAAGAGAGCCGAGGATTCCGAGATGGGTTAAAATACGCAACTAAAATTCAAGGATGATAAAGAATTAAATCTTGACCAGTTTGGGCGAACTTTGGTTATTCAAAGCCAATGCAGCTAAGATTGTTTACACATTTTATACCACTGGTATGTATTTCAGAATTCAAAACCTAGACAGTCCGGTTAGTGGACGAAAAAAGTTCGAAAAAGCCAGTTATCACCGTTATTAGGACGACATTCTAAGGTTATTGAAATAACTACTTGGTTTCCTCACCAAAATTGCGCATGCGCTTAGGTATTAAAATCTACTCCGTTTACAAATCCTCAAGGAACACCACTCGATTACAGAAACCCGTGACTTAAGACTAACTGAGACTGATATGACAGGAACTGTGCTGCCTTACTTGCTTCCGAAATCCCAGCTGAGAATGAAATGCAAGCACGGGGGTCGGAGAAGTCAGTTTTGTGCCAGTGAGACCAGAGTGAGACTATCGCACGTCCACTATCTAGAGTCTAGACCTGCGTACGTCCAAAGGTGACTCATGATCCTCGGCTTAAATCGAGTCAGGAGTCTCTCTCTCTCTCTCTCTCTCTCTCTCTCTCTCTCTCTCTCTCTCTCTCTCTCTCTCTCTCTCTTTTACGTTCATCGAAAATATATTTTTAATTTGGATGGCTGTTTTCAAGCGTGACATGAACAAGGTTTTTCACACACAACTTTCTTGTCATGAACATTCAGACATCTAAACATCTCATGATGACCACTTTCAAAGAAGGTTTCATTCTGGCTATGACAAAATGCTTGTCAAAATAAATTTTAAATCTATAAACTAAAATTAAAACCTCCATGCTTGAAATCTTAAATACTAAAGCAGGGTTCTGTACTATATATATATATATATATATATATATATATATATATATATATCTATGTATATATATATATATATATATATAGATATATATATATATCTATATATATATTATGGTACCAAGGTTCTGTTAACATGTACAAACATATAAACTTATATGAAAAGAGGGGACAGTTGTTTCTTAAATGAAAACAATCAAACAGTAATCCAAATGACGAAACCTGACTTCTATTTCACCTTTTTCAATTATCAATGCTTGCGTGCTGACAGTTTAAGCACTGTCAGCTTATAAGTCGTCTGTCTGGCTGATTACAGACTAAAAGCTCTTCAATATTTGGATGTGCAGTACTTGGGTTACTGAGTTCTCAAATAGCTTTTTAATGATAAGTCAGCTGGTTAAATTGGCGACGCGATGTAGAATAGATTTTTCTTAAAAAAAAAAAAAAAAAATTCAAGCTGCCAGCCTTTGATTCAAGATTTTTTTATTGTTCGCCCCTCAGCCGAAATAATTTGTTAATATACTCTAGTCCTGGTGAACGTCTTGCTTTAATATTCAGTTTTTAACTCCAAAATAATCGCGGGAAAGTGCAGATGGTGATATAAGCATGAAATTCGTCACAACAATTCTTCTTGGCCTTTTTTCTCACAATCAACTTCCTGCCACACAGAATTTTCTCATTTTCCAAGATGGCCGGCAGGTTTTCGAAATGGCTTCCTGTGGACACAGTGAATACCAGGTACATTGCAGCATACTGAGAATACAGATGCGGAGTGACATGGAAAGTTTTTGTTTTTGTTTTCCTTGAACGAAGGAAAAATGTGCACTAACACATCAGATACCAATGCCCAAGCATGTCTGTCTTTGGCTGTAAATCTAGTTATAAAAATATTAATTTTCTTCTGGAATTTATCCTTTTTTCACATTTTCCTTCATCTTGGAAGCACGTTCCTGTAAGGCTCATTTCACTGAAGAGTGATTGCTCCAATTCTTTCAGATCGACCACAGCTCAACCATGAAACAAATGCTCAAAAATAATTCACCTGGAGATTTTTCCCTTCTCACTGATATGAGTTTGTGTGGACTACTCTGCTCAACATTTTAATAAGTCTATGGAAAACTGGGTAAGTAAACTTTCAAGAATTGAGTCTTAACGTTCTGGCTCAGGGCACAACGCGCTTTATGTACACCTCAGTGGCGTGATCGGTATGGTCCTGGCCTGCCACCTTAGTAGCCACGAGTTCGATTCTCGGGCATTCCATTGAGGGGTTAGAGATGTGTATTTCTGGTGACAGAAGTTCACTCTCGACGTGGTTGGTTCGAAAGTCACGTAAAGCCGTTGGTCCGTCCTGTTGCTGAATAACCACTGGTTCCATGTAACGTAAAAATACCATACAAACAAACTACGCTTTCTATGGCTGTTCGTATCCTGTAGGATCGTCTCACTCTCCTTTTAGTGGGAATTGTTTCTTGTTAATAATTATTTTGCCTGTGGCTTTGTTAGGCTGCATTGGCTGTTTTTCTGAATGCGTATGGTAAATATCTACCAAATATTTTGCTTTTACCAAAATATAAATTATGTCAAAAATTGTCATTTATTCCCCTTGAATAAAATTTCCTAGTTTTTTATGAGTACTTGTTTTGAAGTATTTCTCAGTTTCTATGAAAATACGTTGATATATGAATATTTTGCTCCACAGAAGTAGTTTTTATTATATTAACTATAGCAATGAGTTGGTATAAATTAGTACATTGATATTCAAAGTAATAAACCACTTTTTTGCAAATTTTGTCCATCTCTATAAAATTAGATGACGTATCATTACAGTGTTGTCAAACTTCTTCCTGTGGAGACTAAATATATTATTTTCTTATTGTAAGGGCACATGCCAGTAAGTTATGCTTGCCTTCTGGACGAAACCCCTTTTTTTTATGTTGGGTTACGATTAGAGCACTTGATGTTTGTTTTTAAATTCACGTTTGTTACGTAACCCTGTAATTTTGTAGATGTGACACTGTGTTATGCAATATACTCCTCCCGAGTTTTCTTCTAGGGTGGAAAGGTGAAGCTCTGGGATTTATAGCAGCTGACTCCACGAAGGCAAGTAAAAGATGTTCTTGTAGAATCCAGCCACATCACCTCGTGAATTGTCGTCGCCATTGCAGTAACTTCTTCATAAGGATATTCTGGGATCCTGTTTTGCCATTTATGTTTTTTTTTTCTATCGAAGTAACGTAACGTTTTGTTAATTTTTGCAGTAATGTGTTAGTTTTCTTGCTTCTTAACGTAACTTGGATAATTGTTGTTTTCTTTAAATAATTAATTATATGTGTTAAACCTTTAAATGAGTCTTTGTGAACCCGTGTGGCATCACCCAAAATAGACTTGGCGCAGGAAATACAGTTGATTGTTTCTTAACTGAACTTTTGTTGAATAAAAATGCAATGTTTCTTGACTTCATGGTAAATTTAAGTAAGTTAGTAAACTCCTCAGCACTGTAACTTGGTCTCATTCAAAGCTAGTGCAGGAGGGCTTAATTAAGGTTGAATGAAATCGTACCGAATGTGGCCCTAAAATTTTTTTAGTTTCACCACATTCTTTGCTGGTCCTTCGAACGAACCGGATGCCATAACGATTCACAAAGGATTTTTTTGGATGTTAAAAGATAATTTGCGATAAAGTTCACGTTGGTGATGGTTGGCTTTCAAGTCATTTTAGTATAGCTGGCACGTGTCCAAGGTTATTTGGTGAGCAGGGTAAGGTATTGAATTACTTGGAGTGTTTGCCAAGTAATCTGTTGTTTATGGAACATTATTGTTCGTATTTAGTGATTACTCTGTGAAGAAATTCTTGTTGAATTTCGTAGCCATTTTTTTTACTTAGGTTTTTCGTGACCAGATGTATTTTGTGAACTGATGAAGAGCACATGGTCAAATTATCTAGCATTCAGTGGATGTTATATTTCAATCAGGTTTAGATAATTTGCCATACATTTTTTGATATTTGTGCAAGTTTGTTATTGATCCATTAACAAGATAATGGATTCCAAGATTAGGGTAGTTATTGAAGGGGAAATTATTTCCGTACAAGATTTGCTTGATGAGGCAGGTAGCTGCATTGGTGATACCGATACACCAAAATCGACCCTCGTAATGTATGAACGTTGTCTTACTGAGGGTCTACGACGTTTTGAAGATAGTTGGTCACAGAATGTGACGATTATTTCACAGGATAGTGAATATGAGAGGTTATGTAGAAGTTATAGAGCAATAACTAGATGTGTAAGGAAAGCTATTGCTACTACACAGAAACTATGAGTGAGATTGACATGGGAGATATAAATCAACGGCCCGCTTTGCCTCCTCCTTCGCCTCCCACTAACCCTCTCCCTCCCCCCCCCTAAACTCCCAGCAATTAAGATACCTGAATTTAGCGGTGGGGAGGAACAATGGCTTGCATTTTGGGATATATTTAACAGTTTAGTTCACGATCGTAGGGATATTTCCGATGTGATTAAGTTTTCTACACTCAGAGCTAGTTTAAGGGATAACGCCTTTAAAGCCATAGAAGGTTTGCTTGGCACTAATGCCAATTATTCAGTAGCTATTCAGACCCTTAAGGAGAAGTATGATAATAAGGAAAAATTGAAACGTAGACTTTTCCAAATTAATACATTTAGTCCCTCCCAGTCATACAATAGAGGATTTGAACACGTTCAAATTGGAATATGAGAAGATTATTTTACAAATGAACACATTGAATTTAGATGTAGAGGCCATGAACCCCGTTTTCTCTAGAATAATATGCGAGAAATTATCACCTGAAACATGTAAGGCTATAATTAATAAACATAATAGTATGTCTCTTGATTTAAAGCAAATTTCCTCAAGTTTGAATTGTTTGTGAATTAATGGAATTTTATTACGAAGTTGAGAATTTTAATGAGAGAAAACGGGATCAGGGCAACTATTCTAAAGTGATTCCCTCAAATGTGCAAAACGTGCAGAGAGCACAACCAAGTAACAGTAAACCTACTAATAGTAGTCCTTACAATAATTGTGTGTTTTGCTCATCGAACCATGCCTCTCGCGATTGTAAGACTTTCAAATCCATTGATAGTAGAAGGGACAGAGTTAAATATTTAAGGTTGTGCTTTGCTTGCATCAAAGGAGGTAATTTATTCTCTGAATGTAGAAATAAGCCGAAATGTAATATATGTGATGGGCCTCATTACCCGATGATTTGTAAGAAAACAGAAAACCCTGTTAATCCTGCTCCACCAAAGTTGAGTGTAAATAGCACTAATGTTAGTAAATCAAATGTTAATTCTGGGAAATCTCATAATGATTCTAAAGGTGCTGTTAGTAAAGGTGATTCCCCAGTAGTTATGACTGCTTCATTGGGAATTGATCATTCTCAGACTAATAAGATTTCTGTTTCGACTGCTCTTCCTACTGCTAAGGTAATTGTGTCAGGGAATGGACATCGTTCCTTTGAGAGAGCACTCTTTGATTCTGGTGAGCAAAGAACGTATTGCAACGGAATTAGCCCATAAGCTTAGTCTATCGTCCATAGCAACAGTAGCCTTAAAGGTAAAACCATTTGGCAGTGATGCCATGGAAGTTAATTGTAATATAGTAAGAGTTGTGGTGAGACTAGGTAAGATTCGTACTGTCATTAATGCCATTGCATTCGATAGAGTTAATTCCAGATTAAGCTGACTTACTTGATTAAGTAAGTCAGCTGCGTTCTTGACGAGTAAAGGCATAAAATTAGCAGATAATGATTTAAATTCAAATGAAGTAAATGGTATAGAATTAGTCATTGGAGCTGATTACTATGGAAAATTCATTCAGAACAGTCAAATTTGCTCTGGAATACAGATATTGAATAATTCTGGTGGTGCACTAATTTTTGGACCTCTTCCTAGTTGGTCTTATGACAATGTAGAATCTAATGAGATTACTACATCAAATGTATGTTGTTCAAGAATAGAAGTAGAGGAAATCCCTATTAATTCTTGTTGTGAAGTTAGAAAATTATGGGATTTAGAAAGTGTTGGTATTCGTCAATCTGAAATTAGTCCTGAAGAAAGCGAATCAGTTAAGTGTTTTAAGGATAAAGTAAAAAGGGTTGACAATAAATATGAAGTGTCCTTACCATTTAAAGATGAAAGTAGACCGCCTGTTAACTATAGAATAGCCATTGGTCAATTAAATTCCTTGTTACATAGATTCGAATCTGACCCCTCCTTGTATGCTCATTATGATAAGATTATCAAAGATTACGTTCAGTCTGGGTTTATAGAATTAATTCCTTCAGGCTCCCCTATTATAGGGCATTATTTACCCCACCATGCTGTACTGAAGGATTCAGAAACAACTCCCATTCGAATAGTTTTTAATGCTTCTTCAAAGGCTAAAGGAGAACTTTCCTTAAATGATTGTTTATCAACTGGTCCCTCATTAACTACTAAACTTTTCGATGCCCTGTTGAGTTTCCGTACAAACCCAGTAGCTGTGATTTCAGATATCAGTAAAGCCTTTTTAAGGATAGGCATTTCACCTGACTGCCGTGATTATTGCAGATTTCTATGGATAACTGATCCCTCCGATTTGAAGTCTACTGTAACATACCGGTTTTGTGTAGTTTGTTTTGGAGCTACATGCTCCCCCTTTCTCTTGCATCATTTATCTTTACATGATAATCCCCTTGCATCATCTCTGATGAAGAATTTCTATGTAGATAATTTTAGTAAAACTAACAAGGATGTCAGTCTTGATGAATGAGTATCCAGTAATAAATGCGATTCTTGAAGATGCTAATATGCCTCTACAAGAATGGGTCAGTAATGATTCAGAGTTTAACAGAACCATAGATGTTATCAAAGAAAGAGTGAACGTTTTGGGTTTAGAGTGGTATCTAGCACAAGATGAGATGTCACTGAAGGAAGTAAATTGTGAGTATAAAGGACCTTTAACCAAACGAAAGGTTTTATCAGTAGTAGCTCGGATGTTTGATCCTCTAGGATTATTGTCATCAATACAGGTGAGAGGTAAATATTTTCTTAAATGTTTGTGGAGTAACTACGGATGGGATGACCCTTTGCCAGAATCATTATGTTCAAGGTTTGATGAAATTTGCAAGTGTTTTAGAAATGTAGAAAGTTTAAAGTTTCCTTGGTTTGTTGTACATCCTGAATGTTCCCACTTACATGTATTTTGTGATGCCTCTAACAAGGCATATGGAGCTGCTGCCTATGTGATTGATTTCAAGAGAAGTGTAAGCAATTTACTGGTCAGTAAGTGTAAAGTGGCACCAAACCCTAAACAGACTATTCCGCGTTTGGAATTGACAGCCTTGTCCTTGGGTGCGAAACTTGCTGGAAGATTAATGCAGAATGATGATTTAAGAGTGAGTTCTTGCACACTCTGGAGTGACTCCATGGTTTCTATTTGTTGGGTGAAGAACAATAATAGTAAAATTCCCTATGTACGAAACATAGTCACTGAAATTAATGAATTCAAGTTTCCTCTACGGTATACCCCCTCTAAGGATAATCCATCCAGCTGGTATTCTATCCAGAGGTAGTAATAGTAAAGATTTAGCGCAAAATTCCTTATGGTGGAATGGCCCTAAATGGCTTTTAACTGGTGATTATCCCCAATTTTTAGCTACAGAAACTCTGCATGTTAATGAAATTCTTTCAGAACCTAAGTTTGTTCACCCTCCAACCCCATTAATTGACATCCCACGTTATAGTAATTTAAGTAAGCTTAAACGTATCATGAGGTCAATATTGCTTTTTCTTAATAAGTGCAGTAAAGTTTCTAAGTTTGTTGTTAACGAAATGAAAGCACTTGTTCTCCTTGAACAGAAGCAACATTTTTCTACTACCAGAATGTAGCTCTGTGATAAGAATTCACATGGAGTGTCCATGGATGTTAAGAACTTGTGTAATCAGTTAAACTAATTTGTTGATGAGGAAAATCTAATTAGGTCTCAGGGTCGCATGAACAGTGCCCAATGTTATTGCCTTCCACTGGTGCTATTACTGTTTTTGATCATGAGACTGGCTTGGAAGAGAAGGTCTTTGTATGTCTATTTACCTGTACTACGAGCAGGGCGGTTCATTTTGAATTGACTCATTCCATGACTGCTTCCGATTTCCTACTGGCTATTCGACGCTTTGTAGCGTATCATTCTTTGCCGAGTCTGATTATATCTGACAATGGTAGGAATTTTGTTGGATTTAATAATTTCCTGAAGGAAATTATGGAGGAACCAGGGGTAAAGTCATACCTTGAAGGAAATGGTGTTAATTGGAAGTTCATTACACCGCGAGCCCCCTGGTCTGGAGGCTTTCATGAACGCCTTGTTGGTGTTCTAAAGGGATGTTTGTCCAAGGCCTTGTATCACAAATGTATATCCTTTGAAGAGTTGAGAACTCTACTTGTTGAGTTTCAAGCTATGATAAATTCTCGACCACTGACTTATCTCTCCTCTGATCGAGATTGTGAGGCTTTGACTCCCTCCATGTTACTTTATGGGCGAAATGTTTTGTATTTCCCCTCCTCTTAACAATTTAGCAACTGATGACCCAGATTTCATGAGTTCAAGTGATTTTAGAGCACAATATTTTAAATTATCATCAGTGCTAAGGAAATTTGAGAACTCTGGGAAAAGAGACTATTTAGTGTCCTTGAGAGAGAGAGACATAATAATTCTAGTAATAATCTCTGCAAATGTGAAAGTTGGAGACATAGTGATGGCAGACTTAGAAGATCATCTGGGTAAAGGTTATAGATCCCTCCTCTCATTGGGTAAGGTTACCCAGCTGTTCCCGTCGTCTGATGGTGTGATTAGGTCTGTAGAAGTGAGAGTGAGTAAATAATAAACGATACATGAGATCAATCACAAAGATCGTACTTCTGGAATTACCCGAGAGGGAATTTGATAGTGTTGTAACTCAGGAGCCAGATAGTGTGCCTCTGAATGGTACTAGACCTCGGCGTGCAGCAGCAATCCGCTGTGATCAAGAGAGAAAGGATTTAATCTCTAAGAATGTACTCTTAAATGTATATTTGATTTAAATTTTGGGTGCAGTTGTAATTACTTCTAATTATGATTCTTCTTGGGGGAGAATGTCAAAAATTGCCATTTACTCCCCTTGAATAAAATTTCCTAGTTTTCTATGAATACTTGTTTTGAAGTATTTCTCAGTTTCTATGAAAATACGCTGATACATTATTTTGCTCCACAGAAGTAGTTTTTATTATATTAACTATAGCAATGAGTTGGTATAAATTAGTACGTACATTGATATTCAAAGTAATAAACCACTTTTTTTTGCAAATTTTGTCCATCTCTGTGAAATTAGATGACGTATCATTACAGTTTGTCAAACTTCTTCCTGTGGAGACTATATACATTATTTTCTTATTGTAAGGGCACATGCCAGTAATTTATG
Organism: Macrobrachium nipponense; assembly: GCF_015104395.2. Taxonomy (NCBI): domain Eukaryota; kingdom Metazoa; phylum Arthropoda; class Malacostraca; order Decapoda; family Palaemonidae; genus Macrobrachium; species Macrobrachium nipponense. The sequence continues at coordinate 67,949,027 of NC_087208.1, read as the reverse complement.
CTTGCCTTCTGGACGAACCCCCCCCCCCCCCTTTTTTTATGTTGGGTTACGATTAGAGCACTTGATGTTTGTTTTTAAATTCATGTTTGTTACGTAACCCTGTAATTTTGTAGATGTGACACTGTGTTATGCAATATACTCCTCCCGAGTTTTCTTCTAGGGTGGAAAGGTGAAGCTCTGAGATTTATAGCAGCTGACTCCACGGAGGCAAGGAAAAGATGTTCTTGTAGAATCAAGCCACATCACCTCGTGAATTGTCGTCGCCATTGCAGTAACTTCTTCATAAGGATATTCTGGGATCCTGGTTTGCCATTTATGTTTTTTTTTTTTTCTATCGAAGTAACGTAACGTTTTGTTAATTTTTGCAGTAATGTGTTAGTTTTCTTGCTTCTTAACGTAACTTGGATAATTGTTGTGTTCTTTAAATAATTAATTATATGTGTTAAACCTTTAAATGAGTCTTTGTGAACCCGTGTGGCATCACCCAAAATAGAATTGGCGCAGGAAATACAGTTGATTGTTTCTTAACTGCACTTTTGTTGAATAAAAATGCAATGTTTCTTGACTTCATGGTAAATTTAAGTAAGTTAGTAAACTCCTCAGCACTGTAACTTGGTCTCATTCAAAGCTAGTGCAGGAGGGCTTAAGGTTGAATGAAATCGTACCGAATGTGGCCCTAAAAATTTTTTTTAGTTTCACCACAAATTATTTTTGGTACTTTCCAAAACTGTAACTAAACTGGTCATAATCAAAGGAAGTATTGTACATTTAGAAATTTGTATTGCTGGGTTTTGAAATGCATGACATTAATTTTGTACCAGTGATCAATATTCATTCATTCCCTCTCAGAGATGCCATGGCTTTATAAAAGTGTCTTATCACCTAATCCGAGGTTGTGAATCTGTGTAGTTACACTTCAAAGTATTTAAGCATAGGTACATGGATTGGCCTGTTTTCATTTTCTCTTTATTCTTGAACTATAAAAGTAATTAGTTATAATTAAGGAAATGGTTCTTTTAATAAAAATGCAGGTACGTTGCTTTATTTTACAGGTTAAAGCACAACAGTCACTAACTTTTAATAATAAAGTTCATTTTTCATGAACCAGCTTCTCTGATGCTGGACTAGACTGAAGTTTCCGCAGGCAAGGCTCATCTTTAGTTCTCCACAAACCAAACTTCATTGCGGCGGTTCCAGAACTTCACTGGAGGATCATATCCAACCCTACAAAGAAATTTGTCGATGAGGAAGTTAAAACTACTATACGTCTGGCTGAAATTTTTTTAGAAGAAATTCCATATTTTAAGCAACACTTTCATTATTACTATGTCATAGACTTCATTCTTAGTGCGTGACAAGTCCTGGGGGAAATTTCTGCTTCAAGCAATCCGTGAGAATTCGCTTGTAGGTCTAAAAATTTTCGACGACTGTGATACATGGAGAATTATCGGACCATTTTGTACGTTTTCAAGAGATTTAGTTCGGAAGCTTTTTCATTCCTTAATTGCGTCAAATTTAGTCAAAAGTGTGTAGCTTTATCTAATAAAATGATAATTTAACAGCAGTTGTGTAGAATTTGATCATGCAAATTACATTAAAATCTAGATATGATTTTCAGCCTAGGCGTTCCGGTAAAGATTACGCCTATTTATACTCTTATTGCAGTAAAGGCGCATTCCAATACACTTAGCCCACATACCAGTACTGGCGATCGAAGGATACAGTTCTTCCGTGACGCTCGAGGATAGATGCCAAACTCTGAGCTTCCCTTTGCCACTCTGCTTCAGCTTCGACGTATCCCCCGACGGTCCTGAAATTCATTAGCAAGCTCAGAAGTAGTACCTCGCTTACAATTTTGTTTTGGAGTGTAAGAAAGTTCTAACTTCCTGCTAGCGGTGGCACTGGGGAACTTATCTGCTATATTGTCTATTATTACACTAAATATGCTAGATATATTGGTAAGTCTAGAGGTCCACACCAAACCTCTTAGACTCTTCCCCACCTTACACCACTCCTCGGCCGGGCTTAGGCAAAGGCCTATGTTGGTGTAAGACCACTTTAATCTAAAATCAAGTCACCAGGTTTAACCTACCATCCAATAGAAGAATTCTTACAAATGCCACTATTATGCTAGGCTCCGTAGGTATGCACATGCATTAGTTCCCATGACCAATAATAATTCTTGAGACTCGATAATGAACATGGGGTGGTGTAGTACTCTTAGTACAGTAGTTTATTACCATCATAAAGAAATTATGGAAGTACAATAATTTGATTGATTAAAATCAATAGCGGAGAACTATTGAAAATGCAGAAATTTCATAAGGTGCAGGTCGATGTTTTATACTTTTTCAAATTCAGTCGGAATAACATTGAGGAATCGTATAATAGATTAGGGATATGAAAGTGTCTCTGTAGGTAATGGCGACTATTTTGAGCTGGTTGCCACTTGGTAATAGTACTATGTAGATAGATAGTAACATTAAGCATAATTGTTTGCCACCAATAAGAATAAATATAATCATGGGAGAACTTACCTCGTAAGGACATAGAGCTCTGGGCGGTCCTGTATGAAAGTGTGAGATTCCGCCGGCTGAGGTGGATTGGCCTGGTGTGCATTTCCCAAGTAGAAACATTCTGTAAACCTCTTGCCACCGGATTCAAGCAAAGTGACCTCGACCGTTACCGGACCGGTCATTTCGATCGCCTTCCCTGTTTATGGAAATGCATTCTATATATCGTGTGTTTCTTTCCTTTTATAATTATAAAATGACGTTATAGGTAGGACCAATCGCCATCGATCTGTCAAAACTACAGCATGCGGCTGTAAGAATGGAACGTTTGGAATGTCTCAAACTCGTTATCGTCATGTAATTTTAAATTCACGGACACTGTTCGCTTTGATATCTTGCCTTTGCGGTTGATATTACGCACACACGCAACTGATTCTTAAAGTTCTTGGAATTTCAGTTAATCTGAAATTTATTTCTGTGTAAAAATAGGAACTAGAATTTTCTCCTGTTTATTTTGAAAAGTTTTATGCCGTTGAGATGAGGACTACTTCGTCGTGGCGTTACACCAAGTTGTGACTTGTGACCCACTTAAGCTGTCTGCTTATCATGCACTGGTTATAGCAACAAAGACCTAATGAATTTAATGGAACGTACCCAGCCTGCCCTGTCTTTGTCTTCAGTTCGATTCAGCTCTCGTGCAAGCAGGAAAGAGAGAGAGAGAGAGAGAGAGAGAGTGGGGGGGGGGGGGTGGCGGGTGCTGTGGACTGTGGACAGAATATGAAAAGGTAAAATTTCACAATAAAATTTCACAAGTCATATACTAACTAAACTCGATTTACCTTCAGCGTTATGGCCGCCTATGTAAGCGAAAAGCCTCCAGAACAAGGATGTCGTTAGTTCTTCGACAGTGTACTCTCCAGGTTTGGCTTCCTCTTGTGAGCAAACCCATTTTTGAGGTGGGTATCGCCTCTCTTCATATTCCTAAAGAAGAAGAAAAAGATGACGATGGTGTATTGTTGTTTCTTATTCCTCGTAGAGAAATGCTAACGCCGTTGATACCTACATCATACAACGGTCTAAACTTCATAAAAGTGCATATATATATATATATATAGTATATATATATATATATATATATGACAGATTATTCTCTTACACATACACATCATTATCGTTTCCATTGGTGTTTTCTATAAAAACGTATACGACTATCCAATGATCAATGAAATCCAAATAAATAAGCTCAATTATTATAATCTTACAAGCTTGATGGCATGCACTACGCTGCTATAGAACCCGGCTCTGACCGTCATGTCTCTGCTACCCTCCCGATCCCCTACATACCCAGCCCCACCCGGGACGGACAAACAGATTTGTAGGAGGTGGGTGGGTCATGTCCCCTCTACCATCACGATCCCTTACCTACCCTGGCCCCGAAAAACAAGAAAGATCCACACGGACTTTATTATTATCGGTTCACCTTCGCTTTCAAAGATGGAGACATTCAAACTCTAAAGTTGAATGCTTGTACACACACACATACAAACGCACGCGAGCGCGCAGTACACAAAACTCACCGAGGACCACTCGGTGACATGATATGGAGCCTCTTCATGAGTGGTAAATAAACTTTTCACTTGGCTAATGAAACTGTCTACCTGAAAATGAAAATAAAAATAGAATAGCTTCAATACGTAAACAAACTTAACACCTGGTTAATTCACCTCTATTTCATAATCTCGATGTGTATGATTTACATGTAAAATATTTTCCATGTATTTTAGTACAAGGAAAAATAGTCAAACAAAACCTCTGGTGGCATATGATAATAATTTTGGTGTTAAACACTGCTCATTTTTCTTAGTGGTTCTGAAAATACATTTGGCCATGTCTACATGCATAAATTAACACGAATTTCTCAAAGCTGTGGAAGCAATGTTTACTTACAATTCCGGACTGGGTTCCTGCCACCGCCAGCAGGAATACTAGAGCTGTCAGTAGCTTCATTGAGGTCGCTGCCCACTGGACACTTCGAAAACTAAACCGCAGACTTCGTTTTTGAACGAGAAGTGAAAAGCGGCTGCCTATGTCGACATAAAAGGACAAAGAACGTTATGTTAGAAGATTTACAGGCTGCTTAAAAAGCAAGAGCTCATGCTGACATAAAGCCAGCTTAGTCTATGACAACAATAGTATACGAAGATTTACATACATTGGTCACCGTTAGTATAATTTACGAACAGGATGCTTATTGGACAGTTGCGTTTATAGTGAATAGCATTCCATACAAAAATTGTAATTACACTAACTGATATAATATATCCAAAGAAATAAGTAAATTACAGTAGAAAATTGTGAGAACAATTGAAAAAAATAATACTAAACGAAATTTCACTTAAGATTGCAATATTCATTCTTTAATTGAGATAATTAATCATTAAATTCTACTTGTAGGCCTAATGTATGTGAAGACAGCCGGCACTATGAAATACGGAGATACATCTTACCTGTGCAGTATGTTAGCAGAAGTACAGTGATCTAGATTAATGCCTAATTACCATTTATATTCATTTGGCTGTAATTGTCTGAACCTGGTGGTTATGCAAACGGAGGAAAAACTGGGAAAAAGGAATAATGAGATCAACTTATAGATTAAAAGATATTCTCGTTTTTATTTTTCTGAACTCATATTTGCCTAAAATAATCCACCGGTATATTCCGATCTTCAGCCTCGCTGAATGTGCAAATATTGATCATAATTAGGCGGCTTCGCGCACTTCAGGTTATGAAACTTGTTGATCTGTGTCATGTGGTGACTTACAGACAAAAAACATCTGATAAGAATCCACCAAAGCCGTTTTTTTCTGAGACTTTTTTCACGACCGTGCCCGATAGGTCTCGCTATCATTTGATATCAGTATCATTATAATTAGGCCTCATTCTTTGTTATGATAGCTGTGATAATCGACAGTTTTATCATTACTGAGAAAGGCACGCCAGTGTAATTTGTTCTGCCCAGGTGATCGTTTGTTGGGCATTTACCGTAACAGTAAGTTTGACCAGACACCGTGCTAAATTTACAGAAGGGAGGAAATTAACAGTTTATAAAGAGTGCAAAAATACATTTACCTAGACCGACAAATAGCATGGCATAGATAACAGCAAAGGCAAAATATACAAAATTCAGGTGAATTCAAGACATGATTACTCAGTGGAGATAACTTACGAAAAGCTCTTGATGTTATCTTCAGACACGATAACATTACAAGTTCTTCGAACCTTTTTGTCCTTTCGATCTTATAAGTTCTCTGAACCTTTTCATCCTTTCGATCTTATATAATGTGATACTCAATGTGGTTCATGGTACTGTGCTTTTTCTTTTGCGCATAAATGTTTCTTTCTCACACACAGACAAACGCATCATACATATACGGAATTCCTACGATATGTAACCTTAACCAATGTAGGTACAATGAGTATATGATTAAAAATACACTTGTAGCTTAGATCGTTGCATGTGGAGTATTGGCTGTGCTCAGCCTGTGCCCTGTGTTATTGTAGATAAATAATTAAATATTTGCTCTCTCTCTCTCTCTCTCTCTCTCTCTCTCATCTCTCTCTCGTCTCTCTCTCTGCCTCTCTCTCTCTCTCTCTCTCTCTCTCTCTCGGGATTAACTTAACTTCGTAAACAGTCGTCTGTAACAAATTATCATGAAACGATAAACATGCAATCATCCGAAATTTTATGATACACATTGAAATATTTACTTGCAATATATATATATATATATATATATATATATATATATATATATATATATATATATATATACATTTACATATATAAATCTAGAAGAGTAAAATATATATCAGACACTGCCAACTGTGCAATCGTGAAGTCGTTCTTCCATTTTCTTGAATAGTCATTGTTGTGCAAGGATAAGTGAGCATCTAATTCTCCCCATAAATTCCATTATTTTCCAATTTATGTTATGGTACTATCAGAGATGGTGACCGACTTTCGAATTCGATGTTCTCTTTCACTGTAATAATCACTAAAAAGAAGTGAGGATTTTTAAATTGTTCGCTGGTATCCCTAGTTGCATAGGCCTACCTAGCCTAAGGGCTGAGATAAGTTGCTTGCTTTCCGGAGAAGTTGCTTACAAGCTAGCCAGAGACATTTGTGAGAATTTCTTTGTGGGTAAGTAGCTTAAGTCTGTAGCATTAATGTGTTCATTGAGAATTTTGAGTCCGCTATGACTACATTAGCCCAAAGATGAATGGGGCTGCAAGAGCCTAAGCTAGTTACTAGCTAATTAGGTACTAGTAGATAGGCTACTACCTAAATATCGTTCTAAGTAGTAGGCCTACATGTGGTCCAATATGCTAGACATGTAAAAAGGAATTAGGTAGGTAGTTCTAGTATACTATGTACCTAACTGTGTTGACAATGGGGCTAGGCTAAATTTTTTTTAAGCTTTGTGCTTTCTGGTTTGTTACAAATCACTAAGGGGAACAACCGACTGGACTAGCGGATCCAGTGTCCACCGCGTGTGAAGCCACCCTCCGAAAAAGTTCAACAACAGCAACCAGAGATGGGCATCAGACACGAGTTGTTGGTGGTGAGAGCAACACCTCGAGAGCTTTACTCTCCTTTCTAAGTATTCCTATTTTCTCCAAAGTTAGAAATTAAGGCCATATTGTAAGATTAAACAGAGGTTAATGAAAGTCTGGCCATACGCAGTGCACAGATACCTCTATGATGATGCTTTCGAAATTTTTACTTAGCTATAGGGTACATAACTGCAGTTAATCCATCGTCATCCTGTGGCTCTGCCTTATTCACTTGATATTTTAATTGGTGAAACAAGAATACAATTACATCTTTAAGCATACCATTCAAAAGATTGAAATTTCATCAACATAATATGATATATATGTACCTAAGCGTCATACGAACTAAAATAAGCATGTGAGGTCTTCGTAAAATATGTTGTCAAGGCAGTTTTGAAATCCAATATGGCAGCAACCACGTCACTTGCCGTTCGTAACCACAGACAATCCACCATCTTTCCCAGCCTTCCCAGCACTTCTTTGAACAATGTTAGCATATACTATATGTAACGTTTATTGATCTTACTCAAGATTGCAGTTGTAATCGGCACAATAAAACAACATTTTGTTGCCTATATTAGTGAAAGTATGAAACTTTTTATTCCCGGGGTCATGCTTTGAACTGAAATTCATTTTTACCTTGTAATCGGTGGTTTTTTCCCCACTGCCATCACAACTGAAACTCCACAGTGCTTATTTGATTGTAATTATACAGGTTTTGGTCTTAATTCACTCCAAATTGCACTTGAACCATGCTGCGGTTCCTGGTTCCTAAGTGCTCACTCCACAAACACAGTTGCGGGCAGCACCCGAGTACACTGTTTATGAGGTGCAAAGCTTTCTTTCCTTCATTGTTTACTGTACTCATTATTTAGTTTAACTTCACTTAGTTACTTCAAAATGTTTATTTAATTCATGTCTATTATTACTTTTTTGCAACCAACTTAACCCCGAAAAATTACAGATATTTCTAAAGTACTTACGAGCAGACGACGGCAAAATGACTCATCGTTGCCAATCTAGTGGAGCTTCACGCATACGCCGATGCATTTACAAACTGTTTCCATGAATTCTTATTGTCATAACAATGCAGTAATGATAAAATTGCTGTAATATGTATATATACTACAAATAGATATGCTAATTTCACTTATTTCTTTGGTTTTGTGTAAGTCTTATACCCAGTTTGGAGGGTAAACACATACCAATTGGCAACACTGATAAACAATTGAAGAGCGCGAAGAACGCCGCAGGTACCGTTCACAAGCAAAACTGTTGATATTTGAGTCAGGAATCTAGTTACTTTTTCAACATTGATATTTTCAAATTAATAATCATGAATATGTAAAAATATTTATGCAATTCATGACCTTATACTGCTGTATTAACTATTTATTTAAATAATTATCTAGTGCACGCTTCTTCTTCTTCTTCTACTAAAAATCGTAGTTCCCTTGGATAAGTAGTGGTTGGAAGTCTGTGTTTACGATTGTTTTGGGTACAAGTGGTGTGCGGATTTAGCACAGGAAATGGGAAGTTTGTTGACACAAGTGACTCCACAAACATCGAGATGGTGTCAATCTTCGAAAAATTTTTAGTTGTAAGTAAAAATTTCGAAAGTGTCATGGGCATGGGGTAGTGTGCACTACGTTTGGTCACACTCTTCATTACCCTCTGTTTAATCTTAAAATATGGCCTTAATTTCTAACTTTGGAGAAAATACTTCGAAAGGAGAGTATAGGCCTCGAGCTGTTCCTCTCACCACCAACAACTCATGACTGATGACCATCTCCGGTGTCAGGACGTCTTGAAGTACTTTTTCGGAGGGTGACCACAAACACGGTAGTCAGCGGGTTGGCCAGTCCAGTCAGTTGTTCACCCTATCACCAAAAATAGGGGGAAACACCGCATTGAATCCATCGTCATCGCATGGATCAGCCTTATTCACTCGATATTTAATTGGTGAAACAAGAATACAATTACATCTGTAAGCATACCACTCAAAAGATTGAAGTTTCGTCAACATAATGTGATATATGAAAGCGCCATACGAACTAAACTAAGCATGTGAGGTATTCGTAAAATATGTTTTCAAGGCAGTTTTGAAATCCAATATGGCGGCAACCGCGTGAGGTGTCATTCGTAAGCACAGTGGAGCCACCATCTTTCCCAGCCTTCACAGCACTCATTTGAACAATGTTAGCATATATATGTAACATTTATTGATCTTAATCAAGATTGCAGTTGTAATCAGCACAATAAAACAACATTTTGTTGCCTATATTAGTGAAAGTATGAAACTTCTTATTCCCGGGGTCATGCTTTGAACTGAAATTCATTTTTACTATGTAATCGGTGGTTTTATCCTTCCTACCATCACAACTGAAACTCCAAAGTGCTTGTTTGATTGTAATTATACATGTTTTGGTCTTAATAATTAATTCCAAATTGCACTTGAACTACGTTGCAGTTTCTGGTTCCTAAACGCTCACTCCACAAACTCAGTTGCAGGTAGCACATGAGTACACTGTTTATGAGGTGCAAAGCTTTATTCCCTTCATTGTTTACTTTTCTCATTATTTAGTTTAACTTTACTTTGTTACTTCAAAATGTTTATTTAATTCATGTCTATTATCCCTTTTTTGCAACCAAATTAACACCGAAAAATTACAGATATTTTTGAAGTATATATGAGCAGATGACAGCAAAATGACTCATCGTTGCCAATCTAGTGGAGCTTCACACATACGCCGATGCATTTACAAACTGTTTCCATGAATTCTAGTTGTCATAGTATTGCAATAATGATAAAAATGCTGTAATATGTATATAGTATACTACAAATAGATACGCTAATTTCTCTTGTTTCCTTGGTTTTGTGTAAGTCTTATACCCAGTTTGGAGGGTAAACACATAAAGTCAGGAATCTAGTTAGTACTTTTTCAACAACGAATATTTTCAAATTAATAATCATGAATATATAAAAAATTTATGCAATTCATGACCTTATACTGCCGTTTAACTATTTATTTAAATAATTATCTAGTACACACTTCTTCTTTTACCAAAAATCATAGTTCCCTTGGAAAAGTCGTGGTTGGAAGTCATTGTTTACGATTTTTGTGAAGAAAGTGCCCCACCATCTATGGGTACAAGTGGTGTACGGATTTAGCACATGGAATGGGAAGTTTATTGACACAAGTGACTCCGCAAACATCAAGATGGTGTCAATCTTTTAAATATTCGTAGTTGAGTAAAAATTTCGAAAGCGTCATGGAGGTAGTGTGCACTGGTAGACCCAGACTTTTCATTATTTCGAAAGGAGAGTAGAGGTCTCAAGCTCCTTCTCTCACCACCAACAACTCGTGACTGATGACAATCTCCATTGTCAGGACATGTTAAAGTACTTTTTCGGAGGGTGGCTTCAAACTCGGTGGAAACTAGATCTACTAGTCCAGTCGGTTATTCCCCCTATAGAGGAATGACGCCATCTCGATGTTTGCGGAGTCACTTGTGTCAATAAACTTTCCATTCCATGTGCTAAATCCGCACACCACTTGTACCCATAGACGCTGGGGCACTTTCTTCACAAAAATCGTAAACACAGACTTCCAACCATGACTTATCCAAGAGAACTACGATTTTTTGGTAGAAGAAGAAGAAGAAGCGTGCACTAGATAATTATATATATAGTTAAATGGCAGTATAAGGTCATGAATTGCATAAATTTTTTACATATTCATGATTATTAATTTGAAAAATGCTATGAACGGTACCTAAAGCATTCTTCGTGCTCTTCTATTGTTTATCAGTGTTGCCAATTGGTGTGTGTTTACCCTCCAAACTGGGTATAAGACTTACACAAAACCAAGGAAATAAGTTAAATTAGCGTGTCTATTTGTAGTATATATACATATTAGAGCAATTTTATCATTATTGCATTATTATAACAACTAGAATTCATGGAAACTGTGTAAATGCATTGGCGTATGTGTGAAGCTCCACTAGATTGGCAACAATGAGTTATTTTGCAGTCTGCTCGTATCTACTTTAGATATATCTGTAATTTTTCGGGATTAATTTGGTTGCAAAAAAGGGATAATAGACATGAATTAAATATACATTTTGAAGTAACAAAATGAAGTTAAAATAAATAATGAGTAAAGTAAACAATGAAGGGAAAAAAGCTTTGCACACCTCATAAAAAGTGTACTCGGGTGCTGCCCGCAACTGTGTATGTGTTTGTGGAGTGAGCGCTTAGGAACCATGAACCGCAGTGTGGTTCAAGTGCAATTCGGAGTGAATTAAGACCAAAACATGTATAATTACAATCAAATAAGCACTGTGGAGTTTCAGTTGTGATGGTAGTAAGGATAAAACCACCGATTACAAGGTAAACATGAATTTCAGTTCAGAGCATGACCCCGGGAAGAAGTTTCATACTTTCCCTAATATAGGCAACAAAATGTAGTTTGTTCATGCAACTTACCTGTCAGATATATATATAGCTGATAATTTCCGACGACCGACAGAATTTAAAACTTACGACACACGTAGTGGGAGTCAGGTGGTTAGTACCCATTCCCGCCGCTGGGAGGCGGGTATCAGGAACCATTCCCATTTTCTATTCATAATTTTTCTGTCGCCGGTGTTGTGAACATCTGTTTACAGCACCTCCGTCTGGATTTGGAAACTTTTTGCTACTTGAGTATCCCTTTTGGTTCTTTTTTGGATTAATTGACTTGGATCGGTGGCTAGGCACACGTTATTAGTGGATTGATTTGATTTTGGTTTGGATTTCTCTTGGATAATATGTCAGGGTCTAGTACAGCTAGCGCTAGATTTTGCTCTAGGACTGATTGTAGAGGTAGGCTACTGAAAGCTTCAGTAGACCCACATACGGTATGTAAGAGTTGCAGGGAGCATGAATGTGTGTATGAAAGCCGTTGCAAGGAGTGCGAAAGATTAACAGATTCTGAGTGGAAGGCGTATGATACCTATCTTAGGAAACTTGAAAAGGATAGGTTAAGGAGGTCTTCCTCCAGGAGTGTTTCAGGTGTGCAAGAAATTAATGTTTCCCCTGTTAACCCTCCTTCTGTTAATGCTCCTAACCCTGTAGTGTTGCCTCCGGGCCCTGAAGCGAAGCATGTCAGTAGAGAGTAATACTTTGTCCTTAATTTTGGAGTCGATTCGTAATTTAGAATCGAAAGTGTTGGCTCTTGAGAGCAAAAGTGATGTGCAGAAGTGCAGTGATACCCCTTGTGTAGTGGAGGGTGCGTCAGATCGGCCTCGTTTCGCCTCTAGGCCTGGACCTCTGCTTGACTCCCAGGACCTGGGGAGGGAGCATGTCGAAAGCCGAAGGAGGGTTACAAGGAACCCCCACCGATCTGGCGTGCCTTCGGCAGTTACTGATGAAAATCCCCAGACTGCCAGGGAGCGTGCGCGTGCACGTCTCCTCAAGGAGTGTTTTTCGTCATCGGAGGCTTCATCCCCACGTAAAGGGTGGAGTTCTCACGGTGCTTCCCGTCCGCTGAAAAGGACGGCGCGTGTTGTTGACGCTTCACGTCATAGCTCTCCGAATCTGCGATCTTCTCCTGACAGTGCGTTCGCTGCTTTTCCGCCGCAGAAAAGGCGTAGAGAGTCTTCGGATTTGGACTCGGGTAGTTCGTGCGAGCGATACAGTCGCGCTAGAGCTCGGGAGGAGGCCGTACCTGGGAGGAGGAGGGAGGCGTCCCCTCGCCGCTCTCCTGCTCACAGGATCAGTCCCTCCCCGGAGCAGGAAGTTTCGCCAACCAAGAGGATGATTCAGTCACTGCAGCAGCAACTTCAGGACGCTCTTGCTTCTAGAGAGTCTCTTCCGCGTCGTAGAAAGGATGAGAAGCTTCCTGAAGAAGTCAAGACCTTCTCTTTCTCCTCGCTCGCCTCTCTCTTCGTTCGAGTCTCCCTTCTAGAGTTCGTTCTGCTCCCCAGCAGCTCTCTAGAGGAGGTGAGAGTTCGTTTCTCGCTCTCAGGATGAGATATCTCCCGCTCGCAAGTCTTCGAATGTTCGCAAGCGAGCGGTGGACGCTGAGCGTGCTTCTGTGCAAGTGGAGCGCGCTTCCGTTGCCGCCAAACGCGCACCTGTGGTTGATAAACGTGCACCAGTGGACGGCAGCCGCGCTCTGGCGGCCGCTCGGCGCGCGCCAGCGGACGCCAAGCGTGCACTAGTGGACGCTCGGTGTGCGCCAGTGGGCGCCAGGAGTGTTTTTGTAGATGTCGAGCGCGCACCTGTCGGCGCCAAACGTGTGGATTCGGACGCCAAGCGCGCGCTGGTGGACGCCAGTTCCTCACCAACGCAAGTTCAGGTGGAAGAAGGAACCCTACCTGTTAGTCATTTTTCTTCAGAGTTTCCTCCTACTTCTCCAGTTTCTGAGGAAGGAGTTAGCGATAATTTAGTCGAAGCAGAGGAAGAGCAGCAGCCAGTTCCTGTCTCATCAGACTATAAAGTTTTGATGCGTCTTCTGCAGTCGGAGTTTGGAGAAACTTTCCAACCGGAAGCCCCTCGTACTCCCCCTTCTCAATTTTCTTCTTTTAAAGCATCGAAGGCATCGGGGTTCGTTAAGATGAAGAAGTCGCTTTCCTCGAAGCAAGCGTTCCGGAAAGTCCATGAGTGGATGGAGAAGAGGAAAGCCTCAGGAAAGTCCTCTTTGGCTTTACCACCATCAAGACTCTGCGGTAAAGGAGGCATGTGGTATGAGACGGGAGAGGACGTAGGTGTTAAACTACCAGCCTCTGCTCAGGGTGATTTCGGGAGCATCGTGGACGCCTCCAGAAGAGCCCTTCTGTCTTCATCAAAAGTCACTTGGACCCATAACGAGTTCGACTTCCATCTAAAAGGCCTCTTCAGGACTCTAGAGGTCTTCAACTTTCTCGACTGGTGTCTTGGAGTTTTGGATGCCAGGTCAAGGAGTTCTGATACTATTAGTCTGGGGGAGCTGTCCAGTGTACTTTCTTGTATGGACAAGGCCGTCAGGGATGGTTCTGAGGAGTTGGCTACTCACTTTAGCTCGGGGATTCTCAAGAAGAGAGCACTCTTCTGTAACTTCGCAGCCAAATCCGTCTCTCCAGCGCAAAAGGCGGACTTGCTTTTCGCTCCGTTTTCAGACCATCTCTTCCCCCAGACTATGGTTAAGGACATAGCATCGAGCCTTCAGGAGAAGGCAACGCAAGATCTTCTGGCTCAGTCTTCTAGAAGACCAGCAGCTGCTTCATCTTCTGGAGTTTCGTTTACCAAGAAACCGAAGCCCTTTCGTGCTGGATCTTCCTCGAAAACAGCCTCCCGAGGAAGAGGCTCTTCCAGAGGAAAAACCCCTGCTCCGTCAAAGAGTAGAAGTGATTTGGAAGTCCTTCAGACGCCGGTAGGAGCCAGGCTTCTTCTGTTCGCGAAAGCCTGGGAAGAGAGAGATGCCGACCCTTGGTCGCTAGATGTTGTGAGGAAAGGGTACAGGATCCCGTTCTTGAAGTCACCCCCGCTATCCACAACACCAAAGGATTTGTCTCCCTCTTATCGAGGAGAGAAACAGAAAGTGCTTTTCGATCTGCTGGAACAAATGATCGAGAAGCAAGCGGTGGAACAGGTCTTCGACCTGGAATCTCCAGGATTTTACAACCGTCTGTTCCTGGTGCCGAAACATTCGGGGGGGTGGCGACCCGTCCTCGATGTCAGCAGCCTAAACCTCTTCGTCATAAAGAAGAAATTCAAGATGGAGACGCCTCAATCTGTGCTGTCAACTTTGAGACCGGGGGATTGGATGGTCTCACTAGACCTCCAAGACGCGTATTTTCACGTCCCCATCCATCCCCAATCAAGGAAATACCTGCGATTTGTCCTGAAGGGGAAGGTATTCCAATTCAGGGCACTTTGCTTCGGTCTGACCACAGCGCCGATAGTTTTCACCATTCTGATGAAGAATGTGGCAAGGCTGCTTCATCTGGAGAATATAAGGATCTCTCTCTACCTAGACGACTGGCTTATTCGAGCTTCATCGCGAGACGGTGTCTGGAGGACCTGCCACATGACCATGTCGTTAGCGAAGTCCCTGGGGCTTCTGGTAAACCTCGAAAAGTCGCATTTGACTCCTTCTCAATCTTTAGTCTATCTGGGGATTCAGATGGACTCAGTGGCTTTTCGGGCTTTTCCGTCCCAGGGGCGACAACTTCAATGCTTGGAAAAAGTGGCGACCTTTCTGGGGAAGGAAACATGCTCGGTGAGGGAATGGATGAGTTTGCTGGGGACCATTTCCTCACTGGAGAAGTTTGTTTCTCTGGGAAGGCTGCACCTCAGACCTCTTCAATTCTTCCTAGCCAACAGTTGGAAGAACAAGCAAGATCTGGAGGCGATCTTGTGTTTAACGAGAGAGGTGAAGGATCACCTAAGTTGGTGGTCAGATCCACGGAAGCTCGCAGAAGGGCTCCCTCAAACTTCGGAACCCCGACCTAGTGTTGTTTTCCGACGCGTCGTCCACGGGTTGGGGAGCAACATAGGAGGGAAAGAAGTGTCGGGCACCTGGAGAGGGGAACAGGTGCCCTGGCACATCAATCTGAAAGAGCTGTCAGCGATTTGTAACCTGGCTCTCCGGTTCTTCCAGGAAGAAATATCCGGCAAAGTCATTCAGATCAACTCGGACAACACCACAGCACTGGCATACCTAAGAAATCAAGGGGGAACTCACTCGCCTTCTCTGTTTGCCATCGCAAAGGAACTCCTTTTATGGGCGAAAGCGCAAGAAGTCACTATCCTGACAAGGTTCGTATCAGGAGTACAGAATGGTCGAGCGGACCTTCTCAGTCGACGAGGACAGCTGTTGCCGACAGAGTGGACCCTTCACCAAGAGGTTTGCCAGTCGCTGTGGGACCTGTGGGGTTGTCCGCAGGTGGATGTCTTCGCAACTTCCCCAGGACGAAAAGACTTCAGCTGTATTGCTCCCCAGTTCTGGGACCGGGAGCAGTCGCAGTAGACCGCCCTACTTTGGGAGTTGGTCGGGTCTAGACATATACGCTTTTCCCCCGCTCAAGATCCTCGGGGAAGTGATGAGGAAGTTCGCGGCATCGGAAGGAGCGAGGATGACACTCATCGCCCCTTCTGGCCGGCAGCCGACTGGTTCACAGAAGGTGGATTTGTCCTTCCTGGGTAGACTTTCCGAGGACTCTGCCCTTAAGGAAAGATCTACTCAGACAGCCCCACTTCGAGAGGTACCACAAAAACCTCCCCGCTCTGAGTCTGACTGCGTTCAGACTATCAAGAAGTTGGCCAGAGCGAGGGGTTTTTCAAGACCTGTGGCGAAGGCGATTGCCACCGCAAGGAGGCCCTCCTCAATCGCTCTGTACCAATCGAAGTGGGCTGTCTTCAGATCCTGGTGCAGGAAGAAGGGCATTTCCTCCACCACAACCTCTGTGAGCCAGATAGCTGACTTCCTTCTTTATCTGAGAGAGGAAGTGAAGTTGGCTGTTCCAACTATTAAAGGCTACAGGAGCGTGCTTTCTGTAGTCTTCAGGCACAGAGGACTCGATTTGACTAATAATAGAGACATTCATGATCTCATTAGATCTTTCGAGACTAACAAGGTCATCCAGCCTAAAGTACCCTCGTGGAACTTGGATGTGGTGCTCAAATTTTTTATGTCGAGTCACTTCGAACCGCTTCATTCAGTTTCTTTCAGGAATCTGACGAAGAAAACGATCTTCCTAACCGCTCTGGGGGCGACGGCGAAGAGGGTTAGCGAAATCCAGGCCATTAGCAAGCAGATTGGGTTTTCAGACAGTAATGCGATTTTGTTCTTGAAGTCCCATGTTCTTAGCAAAGAACGAGAATCCTTCCAACCCGCGGCCGAGGACCTTTGAAATCAAAGGGTTGTCAGAAATAGTGGGAAATGAACGTGAGAGATTCCTGTGTCCTGTCAGGGCTCTAAAGTTCTATCTGCAGAGAACTAAAGCTTGCAGAGGTTCGTCTGACAATTTGTGGTGTTCAGTGAGGAAGCCTGATATTCCTATGTCGAAAAACGCACTGGCGTTCTTCATCAGAAGTACGATTAAAGAAGCTCATGATAAGTGCAGTGATAGTGATTTGAAGCTTCTGAAAGTGAAAGCTCACGAGGTGAGAGCTATTGCTACTTCGGTAGCTTTTCACAAAAATATGGCGCTCAAAGATATTTTGAATGCCACATTTTGGAGAAGCAATTCGGTGTTCGCTTCACAACTACCGCGGAGGTGAAAGTGACATACGAAAATTGCTTCTCCCTCGGACCATACATTGCTGCATGGAACACTGTTTTCTTGGGGGCAGGAGGTAACACTCATCCTATTCCTTTAGGGATTAGGGGGTTTTTAACTTGTGTTTTATGGTTGTGGGGTGACCGCCTTGGGGGGGTCTCCCTTCCATTAGCTTAGTTAAGTGGGATACCTTTGGTAAACTAAGCCAGGTGGTGGTATTTTTGTCTCGTTGCCCTCATTAGTATGGTCCATGGTCTAGTCACGTCGTGGTCTCGCCCCTGTTGACAGATCATCTGGAGTGCACCAGCTTCATAGGTCTCTACCTTGCTGGCAACTCTAGTAGCACAAGCAGACTTACGTGGCAGTAATCACGAAGCCAGCTATGCTAACAGGTAAGGAACCAAGATATCAAATATCTGCATATATGTGTTTCCTAAATCCTCTATTCTGTCTCTCCCACCACCAAAGGTGGGATTCAGCTATATATATATCTGACAGGTAAGTTGCATGAACAAAATGATATTGTAATGATACAATTAAGTTTGTTCATACTTACCTGGCAGATATATATAATTAATTACCCGCCCACCTCCCCTCAGGAGACAGTGGAAATAAAAATTATGAATAGAAAATGGGAATGGTTCCTGATACCCGCCTCCCAGCGGCGGGAATGGGTACTAACCACCTGACTCCCACTACGTGTGTCGTAAGTTTTAAATTCTGTCGGTCGTCGGAAATTATCAGCTATATATATATCTGCCAGGTAAGTATGAACAAACTTAATTGTATCATTACAATATCATTTTTATTGTGCTGATTACAACTGCAATCTTGAGTAAGATCAGTAAACGTTACATAATACGCTAACATTGTTCAAATGAGTGCTGGGAAGGCTGGGAAAAATAATGGCTCCGCTGTGCTTACAAACAGCACCCCTCACGTGGGTGCCGCCATATTGGATTTCAAAACTGCCTTGAAAACATATTTTACGAAGACCTCACATGATTATTTTAGTTCGTATGGTGCTTTCATGTATCACATTATGTTGAGGAAACTTGAATCTTTTGAATGGTATGCTTAAAGGTGTAATTGTATTCTTGTTTCACCAATTAAATATCAAGTGAATAAGGCTGATCCATGCGATGACGATGGATCCGCTGCGGCGTTTCCCTCTAGAAACTTACATTTTAATGGCGAATCACAGTTTAAGTTAGCCTAGCCTAATGGCTACTTGGCACAAGAAATTATCGGTTAGGCTACTGTAAAGGAGTTGCCATACGAAGCTGTCATTAATTTTAGGTATAGTGATTTGTAGTTCTAAGCAACAGGTAGGCTATGCACGGACTAGGCTAGGCTAGTATTACCTTGAAATTTGATTTTTCTTACACATTAATGTTGTTGGTAAAGGATTTGTTAGCGTTTATTGTGGGTCAATTTATTATTAACCTCATATCAATTCAACATAGTTGGGGACCCTTTTGGGGGAGGGCGGGGAAACGTCAGGAGAACCGGACTGCTGTGTTGTTACCTACTATAAGGTTTAACAACCTAGTGCACTAGTTTTCGTGTACCACTAATTTGGTACGTGTGATTCTATTCCCAGCAGTTTGTGTATCTATGAGTTTGCATTGAAATTCATTTAACCGGTCGACCAGGAGACCAATTGTCATTTCAGTCTTCACAATGCTGACTGTAGCCATGGTTACTGATTTACTCTAATGAAGATGAAAATAACCACAGATTAACCAACTTTTCTAAACTATTTCCAACCAATCAGCTTCAAGGAATGGTCGTGACATACTAATTAGTAGGCGGGGCTTAGCTGCAAAGCTGGCTGGTCTTTGCTATAGTAGCAAAAACTTGGCAAGGAAATTCTGAATTCCAAACTTAGGCTAGGCCTACTTAACTCTGATTCCACTAACCTAACCTCCCCAGAGAGCCATAAGTCGTAGTCTTTTGTTTAGGGAGGCTTTCATGAGGGTCAGATATGCTGTTTTTTCTTCGAGTACTTAGCCTATTACCACACTTAAAACTCTCCATTACACTAGGTTACCCTTAAATGTTCGCATATAAATTTGAAAGCTGCCATACCATTCTTGTAATACAGGTGAAAAATTTAACAAATCGTAATAAGTAACCAATATTATCTTTAATCATAATCAGAACAGATATGAACTCTAATTATGGTAATTAATTTCAGGAACAGATTAGCCTGGTAGTTTTAAGAGATCATGAAGATAAGAGAGATGTTAAATGTTTATTCATCCATTTCATTAGTCATTTATATTTATCTATCATTGTTTCCTTTATGTAAAATTGTGTTTATTCTCTATATATAAACTGTATTTTTAAAAATATTTTTGGGTGTCTGAAACACATTAATTGGATTTACATTAGTCTTTATGGGAATCTTGTTTTGGATTTTGTAAATTTTGAACTGCGTGGGTAGTTCTGGAACGGATTACGTACGAAAACAGAGGTTCCACTGTATATGCAATAAAACGTATTGTTTTGCTTTTGAGTTTATGAGTTTACGCATTCAGTATATGCAGTCCCTGGTTATCGGCGGACTCAGTTAATGGCAATCTGGTTTTATGGGGGTTGTCTAGCGCCATAAAATCAGCTATTTATGGCACCATAACAAGCCAAGTTTCGGTTATTGGGGACATTAGTTGACCTTAACAGAACAAGTTTCGGTTATCAGCACCATAAGGTGCCGATAATAGAGTTAAGGCGCCATAACATAGCTAAAAGAGGTGCCATTAACTGAAACTCGGCACGATAAACTCCATAAATCTCCAAGTTTTGATTAATGGTGGTTTTCCTCATCAGCACCCCGCCGAAAACTGAACTCCCGCTGACAACCAGGTACTGCCTGTATTCTGATTTAGTGGTCATAGTGATTTAAGCAAACCCCTACAACTTTTATTAGCCAATGATGCATCAAACTGGTTTTAACATTGCTTAGGCAATGGGCTTAAACTGGTTTTTCCACCTCACTTATTTATTTAGCTCTTTGATTTGCATTCTTTTGGAGATAATTTTGTTCTTTCAGGGAGAATTTTATTCCTTCACTTTACGAAGGAAATTCTGTATATATGCTGAAAATTTCTTTGACATTTGTAATGTTTTAAGTTCTTCAGACGTAGAGGTTGTTGCTGATTGCACATTTATATTTGTGTATAGACATGAATCAGCTGTTGCACAGGTTCTTAGGGCACCCTTGGCTTGACTCAAAGAGAGAGAGAGAGGAGAGAGGAGAGATGAGAGGAGAGAACGAGAGAGAGAGAGAGAGGAGAGAGATAAGAGAGAGAGAGAGAGAGCTCATTCCTCCTTCACATTCTTGTGCAGGAGCCTCAAGTTACACTGGAATGGTGTAAGGGTCCAAGGACAGCAAGGGTTTTGTGGTAGAAGTTGAAGAAGAGAACTGATTCGTCATCATCTTTGCTTTCTTTTTCTTGGTGCTTTCCCACGTCTTCAGACTCTGAAACTGATCACAGGTCTCTCCGAGACCCTGCAACACAAGAGAACCAGATGCATGGGTCTCCTCAGATACAACAAGTTAAAGAGTTAACCCGTGTCACCTATACTAGTTCCAGAATTTTGTCCAGACTAGTATGCACCTCTGCCCATGTTTTTTCGGACACTTGGGCTGCGGGAGCAACTGATGGTCGTCCTGTATGCAACTCAGATGCTTGAGTGCACAAACTTCCTAGGAGAATCTTGTCATTCTCAGTACAGTGGACCCCCGTGTATTCGGCGGCGATGGGTACCACCCCCCTCCATGAATAGCTAAAATCCTCACATTTGCTCTGGAGTCGAGGCTAAGAAATGTGGTGGTTTTTTCTCCCGAGTGGAGGTGGATCCTTACACCCTTTATACAAAGTGCCAATGGCGTGAATGTGATTAAATGAACCCATGTGATACCAGTGCCTCCCTGGTCATCAAAGCAGTGGGGAAGGTATGAGGGGAAAGCTTCCAAGGCTTCCTCTGTGGGTTATACACCCTCAATAACCCCTTTGGTGGCCAATCCTTCGTTGTCCTTTCTCCTTTCTCCTTTCTCATAAGCTTCCTCAACTTGCTGGTTCCTCTTCAGGGAGAATCTCTCCCTTTGCTTCTTCGTTTGATTCGTCAAGCGTAGAAGAAGGGGGAGGGATACCAACTCAGAGTTGTTGTACTTAAGAGCTTCTGCTCACTTCGAGGTGATCTTTCCCCCTGGAAGCTATGTAATAGCTTGGTAAGTACTATACTATATAAAACTTTATTGTGTTGTAAAATTGACATTTTTCTTGTTTTCATAATTTTGCTGCTGTCATAAATGCAGGTTGCTGTAAATCAATGCCTCTTTGTACATACAAGTAGATGAGAGAAGCAGGTAAGAATAGGAAAGACAGAAAAAGGTTCTTCTAACTAGGACAGAAGGTAGGTTAGGAGTAATATAATTTCTTATCTTTTCTTCGGCCATTGTGAAAACTATTCTCATGGCACTACCTCTTCTTTACCTGCCATTGAGTATTCATATAATTCATTGGTTTTGCATTGGGGATTGCTCTTTATATGAGTTTTCTGCATTCTTGAGCTGGAGAAAAACATGATCAGTGCTGTTGTGAGGGGCATTGGCTTCCTTGTTAGCACGTCAAGTTCTATGTAACAATTAGCCCTCACAGGTACACACTGTTCTTTTGTGCAGGGGGAAGGTGTGCACCATTTCTCCCTCTGCAAGGATTGTAGTAGCTGGGCTTCTCCTCAGTGGAAGAAGTTTGTTAGGAAGAGAAGGGTGGACAAGAAGCAGTCAGTGACCCCAACAAATCCCTCTGGTTCCTTCCTCTCTCCTTCTGCATTCCTATACCACTGCCTCCTGAGAGTATACTCCCAAACCAGTGTTTCTCAACCTATTTCTGGTGGTGGCCCCCTTCAATCCAATGCAAGTTCTTGTGGCCCCTCCATGCCAACTTTGAGTTCTTGCCCCCCACCCCCCATCTGTTCCTCACCTTAATGCGCCTAAGGAAGTAGGTACAGTGGTACCTCGACATACGAAATTAATTCGTCCAAGGCGGCCTTCATAACGTGAGCTTTTCGTATCTTGAACCGCATTTTACATGTAAATTGCCTAATTTGTTCCAAGCCCTTCTAAAACACCCCAGTAAATTTTATAATAAAGCTAAATTGACCAATAAACAATGAAATACAACAATTTGGACCATTCAATACCTAACTTAATACGTACTACTAATATGTACCTGTAAGTAAAGTGTATTAGTGTACACAGTATACAAGAAATACTGTACATACATACGTACGTATGTAGTAAAATGTGGAACCTTACCTTTCGAGTGAGGCTATCTCTGAAAGTGGTTGACAGAGGTGAGGACTAACGGCCAGAAAATTTGTTACCTAGTACGTACACTTCACTTAACGAAACACATTAAAAATGTCAGGAAACATAAACTAAACTTTACGAAGCACATTAACAAAACCATAACACTCAACTTTACAAAAAAATGATATTGTTATGATACAATAAAGTTTGTTCATACTTACCTGGCAGATATATATATAGCTGTATTTTCTGAAGTCTGACAGAATTTTTAAAAACTTCCGACACACGCAGTGGTCGGCCAGGTGGTTAGTACCCATTCCCGCCGCTGGGAGGCGGGTATCAGGAACCATTCCCATTTTCTATTCATAATTTTTATTTCCACTGTCCCCTGAGGGAGGTGGGTGGGTGGGACTTGATTATATATATCTGCCAGGTAAGTATGAACAAACTTTATTGTATCATAACAATATCATTTTGTTCATGAAACTTACCTGTCAGATATATATATATAGCTGAATCCCACCTTTGGAGGTGGGAAGGGACAGAATAGAAGGATTTTGGGAAACAAATGCATGCAGATGATTTACATCTTGGTTCCACCTGTTAGCATAGCTGGCTTCGTGGTTACTGCCACGTAAGTCTGCTTGTGCTACTAGAGTTGCCAGCGAGGTAGAGACCTATATAGCTGGTGCACTCCAGATGATCTGTCAACAGGGCGAGACCACGACGTGACTAGACCATATTGACCATACCATGAGGGCTAAGAAGTAATAAATAAAATATATATATATATATATATATATATATATCTATATATATATATATATATATATATATATATATATATATATATATATATATATATTATAGATATAGATATATATATATATATATATATATATATATATATAGATATATATATATAGATATATATATATATATATATATATATATATATATAATATATATATATATATAGATATATAAGATATATATATAGATATATATATATATATATATATATATATATATATATAGTATATATATATATATATATATATGTATAGATATATATATAGATATATATATAGATATATATAGATATATATATATATATATATATATATATATATAGATATATATGATAGATATATATATATATATATATATATAGATATATATATATATATATATATATATATATATATATATATTAGATTATATATATATATATATATATATATATATATATATATATATATATATATATATATATATATATATATATATAGATATATATATATATATATATATATATATATATATTATATATCTATATAGTATATATATATATATATATATATATATATATATATATATATATATATATATATATATATATATATATATAGTATATATATATATAAATATATATATATATATATCTCTATATATATATATATAGATATATATATATATAATATATATATATATATATATAATATATATATAGCTAGTATATATATTATCTATATATATATATATATCATATATATATATATATATATATTAGATATATATATCTATATATATATATCTATATATATTATATAGATATATATATATATAGATATATATATATATATATCTATATATATATAGATATATAATATAGATATATATATATATATATATATATATATATATATATATAGATATATATATATATATATATATATAGATATATAGATGATATATATAGATATATAGATAGATATATATATAGTATATATATTATATATATATATATATATATATATATATATATATTATATATATATCTAATATATATATATATATATATATATATATATATATATATATATTATATATCTCTATATATTCTATATATATCTATTAATGTCTATAATATATTAATTATAGATATATATATATATAGCTATATAATAGATATATATAGATTATATATAATATCTATAAGATATGATTATCACTAATGAGATATATATGATATATATATATATATATATATATAGATTATATATATATATTTATATATATTTATATATATATATATATATATATATATATATATATATATATAATATATATATATATATATATATCACCACCTGACCAACCTAGCCAAAGTTAAGGTGTTTTTAACTAAGGCTTAAGAGTTAGAAGTCGCCGTTGTCGGCGACTCAACAACTAAATTAAGAGCTCTTCCTAACCATTTTCTACAGGACAGGATGAGTGGTACTTCTTGCCCCCAAGATTGTGTCTGCAGACATGTATGGCCCTAGCGAGCAGCAGATCTCATATGCCATCTTCACATCTCGCAGGGAGTGTGAAGTGAACACAGAGTTGCTTCGCTAAAACATGGTACTCAGGATGTTGCTGAGTTGCCATGCTCTGTTGAAATGCTTCCGAGGCCGCGCCCTCACCTCGTGAGCATTCAGATAAAAAAGATTTCAAATCTTTGTGCAAACACAATGAAGGAGCATTTTTGAAAGAACTCCTTAACACTAAAGCCAGGGTGTTCTTCGATATGGGCAAGTCTGGTCTTTTTCGGAACACTGCAGATGCCCGAATGACTTTGACTTTCTTGAGTTTTATGTAGATAAAACTTGAGAGACCCGACAGGGCACAGGACTCTCTCTGGCTCCTGCCCACTAACTTGTGCCATCCTTGCTTCCAAGCTCCTGGCCCCAAGGACAAAACGGGTTTCCATTCTTAGGCCACAACGGAAGGCTTAGAGAGCACACCACCTTGTGTTCTCTAAAGCCAAAACTTGTGACGATGGCTTAAAATCTCACTAACCCTCTTTGTCGTATCTAGGGTGGTTAGAAGAAGGCCTTCCTGATCACATGCAAGAAGTTAACAGGTAGGAGAGGTTCGAATGCTTTGACATCAAGAACTTCAGACTACGTCTAAGTTCCATATTGAAAGCTTCGATCTGGACATACACCGTCAGTCCGTCTGATACTAAAGTCAGGTGAGCCGGGACCAAGGTTGACCAAGTCAGACGAATCAAGGACAGCAAGGCTGTACCCTGAAGACCATAAGGCACTATTCTTCGCTGAAGGATGAGTGTCTGGACTGCCTGGGCGATTCAATCTAAGCAAACCTTGGGGGTGTAATCAACGCAACCCAACGTCGTCAGCGGAATCAACTCCTGACTCGAGCTTCTGGTGCCAGGAAGAAAGGAGCGAGGAGCAAAAAGGCGATTCAGTTCGAAGGAAGAATGCCTGACAGTCCAACCTGGTCTCATGTTACACGATCATCGGGGGTGTATAAACGCAACCGACTTCGTCAACAAGAAACTCAGGGCTACTATATGTCGCCTGATCTCGCACGAGTGTCTGACTCCGAGAAAACAGGTGAGACAAAAAGTAGATGGTGAGCGAGTTTCGAGATTCCACAGAACTCAAAGATCGTGAAGGGCTTTGTTGTTTGACAGACGCAAATCTCTGAGCCCAAAGGCCGTCAACAACATATTTGCATATTCTTTAATAGTTGTGACTGCCAGCTTATCCATTCTTCAGACGGAAATGGAAGACGTAATCTTATTCCTGTCAACATCTCGATAGTCTGAACGTAGTCAGACTCAGAGCGGAGAGGTTATAGGTACCTTTCGAGTAGAGTAGACCGACTCTCTCGGAAAAGGTCCTTGGAAGTGAACTAGGAAGTATGTGACCTCTGTGAATCCAGGATCCTGAAGGCCAACATGGGGCGATCAGCGTCATTGTCGCTCCCTGTGACGTCATAAATCCTCTTATTACCTTTCCTAAGCGATTGAAAAAGGGGAAAAGAGACTATCCATCCCCGTTCAATATCATAGGATGGCGTTTAATGGTACCTGAACCCGGAATCGAGAATAAGGGAGCAGAGAAGAAGAAGCCTCTTCGTCTTCAACATATCGAAGAGAAGAATGAAAGGGCATCCCTAAAGTCTACACAACTCTCAACTTACTTCTAAAGAAAGATTCCACTCGGAAGTGAATAGTTGCTGCCGTCGATCGAGACGATTCGTACGGACTTTTGCAATCCTGTAAGAAACCTGTAGAGGATCGTTGCATTCTACGCCTGTTGTTATAATAGGCTCTTTCTCGTAAACTCGAACAAGGACCGAGAGAAGATACTTCTTAAGATATAAGAGAGCTGTGGAATATCAGAGTTGATCCTGGACCACTGGTTCCCAAAAACTCGTTTCGGGAGGAGCTGGAGGGACTACCGAATCGCTTTTTACTTCTTTCAGATTAAGATCCAGGACATCTGAAACCCTATCAGATGTCCCCTGGCACCTTCTTTCTATCACCTCAGGTGATCGACGCACTGAGAGATGTTCAGAATCATTCCTAGATCTAGAATAATATTTCAGTTTCCCGGTAGGAAAAAACTGTCGGTCTGAATTGCAGTCTATTCGGGAAACAAACTTCTTCAGGAAGGAAATGGTCCCCAGCAAGCTCATCCATTCCCTCCCCGAGTATGCTTAACTTCCCTAATAAGGCTGCGCTTTGCCTAAGCAGGAAAGCAAATAAAAGTGCAATGTTGCGGTAGACTCGTAGTTCCATACCGTGCGGTAACGAGCACCTAAAGAATTTAAGAGATAACTCTGTTGAACATAGTAAGGCAAAACGAATGCAACGTTTATTCATTCACGTAAGAAATCCCCTCAATCTTAGGCTAAAGTCTGTGATTGTAGGACAGAGATTACAGTTAGTCAGTCAATTCCCGCAGGAGAGACGTAACCGTCAGCACAGAGATACGGTTAGTCAGTCAATCCCGCAGGAGAGAGAGACGTAACCTACAGCGCATGACAGCGCACGATCTGTTACTGGCTCAGTTGGACTGGAGGACAGACACAGCGTGACAGCAGCAGCCAGCAGCTTACGAACGTCGTCTCTTAACTTTATGTCTGGGTTGCCAGCTACCCTATTCTACGAAGAAAATAGGTCCGTTATTTTTTGAGCAGAAAGACTCTCAAGCTGGTATATTTAAGCGAAACAGAAAACGCTAAATATAGATGCGTTTGTGTCGTCAGAACACTACCATACGACGTAAAAAGATAATCGGAACTCTGGAAGGCTGCAGGGAGTAACGATTAAATGTCCTTAAAATAGACAATAGACCTCGGTCGGTTGCCATCCGAAGAGGTAACTACAGCAAGCGTATATGACTTGAACCAACCAGAAGTAAAATAACGCAAGGCAAAATATGAAATTATATCACAATAAAGTTTGTTCATACTTACCTGGCAGACATATATATAGCTGAATTCGGAAATACAGCTACATACATATCTGACAGGCAAGTTTCATGAACAAAACTTAAGAGAATCGAAGCAGTCAGCTCAAGCTTCTTATGTTATTGGACATAAGCGTTCATTTCTTGTACTAGTCTGCGAATGACGAATGAGAGCTCTTCCGAATCTTGTCAATAAGAGCTTATTCGCTTACGCAATATCAAGTTAATGAGATGTTTGTCAATGAGAACTAACCCATTTACGGGACAAAGAGATATTTTGTCAATGAGGGGATACCCACTTACTTGACAAAACGAAAGTATATTGTCATGGGGGAAAGTCACTGAATTGACAAAACGTAATCCGGAAGTCATCGAGCATTTAATTTTTCCGATTCCCGTCTCAAACGAGGAAGGGGCAAGAATCCTGTTAAGAGACTGGGCTTACGGCAGGTAGAACGACGATGATCAATTCGGCAGCGTAGTCCCGACTACGAAACAACAAAAAATCTAGCATCTGAAAAAACCCTTTCAGATGGGCTAAAAAGCTTGCAAAATTATCCTGGGAAGAGGAAGAAACTCTCCAACCAGCTTCCTCTCCCGTATCACAACTAATGCCTGCTAAAGCTTAAAATTTATTGGCAGTATGGCAAAGGAAGTCCTGCCTTGCGCTTTCCTGAAGAGCGTCCTTTTGATGAGTGCCATTGCAAGAATCCTACTGAACGTTGCCGAGAGTCCTGACGTGCAGGACATCGAGCCTTACATAACCCGTAACTGCCTTATCGCAAAGTCTTGACTGCGGTAGTGGCAACTTAAATTTATTGGCAGAATGGCAAAGGTTGCGGTAGAGCAAACGAGATCTTCCCTTGAGCTTTCCTTAACTCCATCCACCTATGCGAAAAGCAATATTAATTGACAGAGACCTCTTGAATTCAACGAAACCCGAGTTTCTTTGCTGGGTTTTAGGTTCCGCAAGAAGAAGTTGTCTGTTCACATTTAAGCTTCCTCCGAAGCACTGCCTACTTCACATTCTTTGCAGGTGAGGTAGAAGGTATCACCGAAGGTAGAGGTAAAAATTCTTTAGGCCCAAATCTGAAACAAGAGCTTGAAGAGTTCAACAGAAACGTTCAGCCAGGCGACACACCTGGCGTGCGCTGGTGCACGCTCGGCGTCCACTGGAGCGCGCTCGGCGTCCACTGGCGCGCGCGCTCGGCGTCCACTGGCGCGCGCCTGGAGTCCATCCGAGCGTCCTGGGCGTCCGCTCTCAAAAGCTTCCTGCTACTATGACTTCTTTTACGTATTTCTCGGTGGAAAGACGGACACGAGTTCAGGCGACGTTCGCCTTCTTACTTCTCACTGAAACGCATAACGAGAGAGAGAGAGAGAGGACGTGAAGCGTCCTCTTCTATAAAGCTTCTATTTAGAGGGCGCTAGTCCTTCCGAAAGCTCCAACCCCTGCACGGGGAGGACGCTTCGGAGGACGAGAAGCAATCTTTCAGGATTCGTGCACGCGCACGCACTTTGGCAGTCTGGGGGATTTTCATCAGAAAACTGCCGAAGGCCACGCCAGATCGGTGGGGGTTCCTTGTAACCCTCCTTAGGCTTTCGACATGCTCCCTCGCCCGGGTCCTGGGAGTCAAGCAGAGGTCCCGGCCTAGAGGCGAAAACGAGGCCGATCTGACGCACCCTCCCACTACACAAGGGGTATCACTGCACTTCTGCACTTCACTTTTACTCTCTAAAGCAAGCACTTTCGATTCTAAGTTACGAATCGAAAGAGTATCAGAGAAAGGGCAATTCCTCTACAGACACTGCTTAGGGCCCGAAGGCAACACTGCAGGGTTAGGAGTAACAATTACAGAAGTAGCACTTCACAGCAATGAAGGAGAGCGAGCACCTCTCGTAGACATATTCATAGCCCGTAGGCCATACTACAGGGTTAGGCAAAATAAAGTCTACAGGAAGGTTAGCAGGTTCACTACCCTGACTTTTGTTACTGATTAATTGCGTACATACGAATCATAAACGTCTTCCTTACGGAATTAGACATGTTTACTGATTAATTGCGTACATACGAATCATACGTCTTCCTTACGGAATAGACAAAGTCTCACATTCCTTACATGAACAAATCTCAAAAAACAAAGGAAGCAAGACCCATACCCCTCGTACATACCAAGTGCGGATCTACCGAAGCTTTCGGTAGCCACACCCTATCTTTGCAGACAACCCCGTCTGAAACTAGCCTAACTAGATTCAGATATTTTATGCAAAAATGAATCAAATTCAAATCAATTTAAGATAGCGTATGCCTAGCCACAAATCCCACAAATCCAAGTAAATAAATCAAAAGACAATTAGGATACTTAGCGACAATGAAGTTTCCAAAATCCTAAGACGGAGGTACTGAAAACAGGTGTTTTCAGCACCGGCGACAGAAAAATTATGAATAGAAAATGGGAATGGTTCCTGATACCCGCCTCCCAGCGGCGGGAATGGGTACTAACCACCTGGCCGACCACTGCGTGTGTCGGAAGTTTTTAAAAATTCTGTCGGACTTCAGAAAATACAGCTATATATATATCTGACAGGTAAGTTTCATGAACAAAATTAAAATTAAATATTTTTTGCCTTTTTTATTTTTACATTTTTTTTACTTTTTTATACTTTACGTTTTTTTTACAAAATTTCAATTTCTTCACCACCGAATGGATGCCAGTCCATTTACAGAATTTTTCGAACCACCCATGAGAAGCCTTGAAGTCTGGGGTTGCCGTCGATGTCCCTTCTCCTCCGTCGTCTTTGGCCTCGGCAATCAAATAGCCAAAAATAGCCCTGGCCTTGTGGCAGATTGCCGTCTCAGTTATCGTATCGCCAGCGATTTCTTTGTCCTCAATCCATAGAAGCAGCAGCCTCTCCATCTCATCGTGCACATGGCTCCTCTTGTTGGACAAAATAGTCACGCCTTTGGAAGGTGTAGCTGCTTTGATGGCTTCCTTCTGCATATTGTCGACAGATTTCGGCCGTATTCCTTAGCGATCATACTGAACCGCATGCCAGCTTCATACTTTTTTATTATCTCCATTTTTGTCTGCATAGAAAGCATCCTCTTCTTTCCGTGAACTTCAGGAACTTTCTTGGGACCCATGACTATACTGTACGTAATTAAGTTATGTAGTATACTAATTAAGTTCTCACATAACACGATAAAGTAGTACAACGAAATCACTAACACGAATTTACGTTAACAAAACAAATTCCGCATGCGTACGATAACGCTGGTGCGAAGCAATGGCTGAAGAAGAACGCCTTTACGTAGAGCACGATGGGAGAGATGCTGACCAATAGGAGAGCATCAGGAACCAATGGGAGAGCGGGAGGATGGTGGCGAGTCTACTCAGTTGGCGGCGCGCGAGTTTTAAAATTGTTATCGGTGGTCTGGGCAAATCTCGGGACTTTACAGCAACAACTTTTTGTATTTGCTTTCATAACTCGAATTTTTCGTAAGTTGAGCCTTTCGTATGTCGAGGTACCACTGTATATTAATGGTTCTAGTTTGAATAGTACCATCTACTCAAAACATTAATTTCAGGCATAAATCAAATAACAATATTAATTGGAAAAATATTTTATTTGAATACTTATTTATTTACAAAAGGAATACAAAACAAGGAATACACGTAGGTACAATTAGCTCTATCTTGAAAGGTTTCAGTGGGATCCCTGTGACTGGTGCAGGGCTGCCAACTTGTCAAGGCGATTTCGTGTCTGACAGCAGGTACATCACCCAACTGAAACCAGTCTCAACCAAGTAAGACGTGGGAAAGGCAAGTAAGAGCAACTTCACATCATTCCAGAGTTGTGGGTACTTCTTAAACACATCTTGGTTCATCCACAGCTTCTGGTGTCCTCCACACTTGAACCTTGCTTGAGCTGTTGTGTATCTGAAGTTCAATGAAACTTTCTTGTTGGGTGACATCAACTTCAGATGCATCAGCAATGAAGGGATCCACAAACCAGTGTGGCACAGTCATTTGGAGTAGGTCTGAGAAGCGAGTTTCCATATCATTATGCAACTGCTTCAGATGGTCAACATACACTGCTAGGTCATCATCAAGCAGCTCGGTAGATATAACTGCCAAGGAAGGAAACTGTGCAAACTCCCGTCTTCCAAGGTTCAGCCAGAACAGCTTGAGTTTCCCTTTACATGCAGTAATTGCTCCTTACAGGAAAAATAGGTTGGAGTCATTTCTTTGAAGCTCTGTTCAGAGCATTTAGCTTTTTCAAATATGTCAGACAGGTAGAAGATGTCACTCTTTGCATCAACAAGTTTCTGTCCAAGTTTTGTCCCACTCAAGAAAGAGATACCACTGTCCCAAAGTGCAACAAAACAATGCAGGCAATTACCTTTTGAGAGCCATCTGACTTCAGTGTGCAACAAAAGTCGTTCAAATTCTTCATTGTTCTTTTCACATAATTGCTGAAAGAGGCAATCTCGCAGTGCACTTTTTTTTTTTTTTTTTTTTTTTTTTTTATCAAGTTGACAGCCTTGATAACATGCCCAAATGCTTCATGCAGACTTCCTGCTAAGGTTTTGGCAACCAGGTGCTGCCGGTGAACAACACAGTGCACACAAACGACATTAGCAGCCACTTTCTTTAAGTAAGCACTGAATCCCCGATACCTTCCAATCATGGCAGCAGGATTCTCCTTTAGTGTCTGTCGTTAATTTCAATGCAAAAAGCATTCCTTGACATATATCATTAACATCAAGAAACCTCACAAATGCCATCAGAAGAGCAGAATTATCAGGTAAAGTTGATTCGTCGAGTTGAAGCGAAAAATCATTCACCTGCAGTTTGGAGACTAGTAATTGGTTTTCAACATCAGCTGCCATCTCATCAATACGGCGTGATACTGAGGAGTTGCTGAGAGAGATAACACTAGTTACCTCATGTGGACTCTGATGCATGACTGTTAAAGCACTACAGCCATTGCCGGCATGATAAACAGAATATTCCAAGCATAATAATGATTAATTTCAAAATATTACACATTTATATATTTTGCAGGTCCTAAATTTTCTGCCGTCCCCCATTTTTCAAATTTGGCCGTGTGGCCCCTCAAAAAATCTCATGGCCCCCAAAGGGGCCATATGGCCCACGCTGAGAAACGTGGCTCCCAAACCATGTTGGCTGTGATGCTTAAGAGGTGAAGGAAACCTACCAGTTGCTCTCCTTAGAGGACAAGCTGGTGCTGAGTTTGGTGCCCCCCTAATTGGGCTTCAACTCCAGCACCCTCCTAACCCTCCTTGTTAAGTGAATTTGACAGTCCTTTTAATAGGAATTTGTACATGCAAAAAATATGGCCTGTCTTAAAAATCCCTGGTAGTTCATATTTCACATTGTTCCTGACAACCTGTATGTGTTCTTACCTTCTATTTCTGCTTCCGGCTTCCTTACCTCCTGCAAAGAATAGCGATCCTCTTTTACGGGCGGTTTGGCATATTGGTGGACCCCCTGGTTGCAGGTTTGACAACAAAGTCTCAAGTTCCAGCATCAACCACCCACGTGGGTCTAAGACCAGCGAGATTTGAGATAGCAAGGGAAGAAGTGTACTTGTTCTTTTTCATACTCATCTTCCTCTTTGTACCTGTCTTGTAGTAGGAAAAAGAAGGATCAGAGTAAGGCTTCCATTAAAAGTTTTGTCAGACCTTGTGTGCATTCTCCCCCTCAAAAGAAAGTCTGGTTCATGGTCACCTACTGGTGATAGTTTATCCTCTGGTAGGGCAGGTATGGACCACCTGCATCACCCCACTGCTTCCAACTTTCCCACTCATCCTTTGGGATCATTTGGGGCTAGTTCAATGTCTCTCGGCCTGTACATGCTTGGTCTTGGGTTCTGACATACGAGGCTGCTCAAACAACTCCTCCCCTTGTCCCTTTATGGAGACACCCTGGGAGGAATGTGCAACCTATGTGCTCCTGCATGTGAGATCTGTTGACCCTGTGCATGCACTGGTGGCAGGGTAGGCTCTCCCTGCTTTTCTTCCTGAAGGTCACACTGGGGTGAGTCAGCGCTTCCTTCTTGCTAAGTGCTTGTTTGGTCTTTGGATTGGAAGGCTGCTGAGCCCTTTTGCTCAAGAAACAGGTCTCCTCTGAGCACCTCCATTTCTTATGCATGTGGTTAAATGCATGCTTGTGATGTGTACATGATTGTTCCCCTGTGCCTT
>NC_087208.1:67913307-67914333 GCF_015104395.2 Macrobrachium nipponense | reverse complement strand
TTGTTCCCCTGTGCCTTCAACAAGCTGTGCCACTACTGAGTACAGATGGATGCCCAGTCATTTTGGTTTAGGTTAGTATTTTCAGTCTATACATAGTTGCAGTTGTGAGAATGCTACCGTAACCAAAATTAGGAATTATCACAGACAAGTGATGCAGGTATGATACTTTAGCCAAAATGCTGGGTGGTAGCACTCTTACATAGTCTGCCACTTAGTACATTCGTTAGTGATTTCGTTGTACATACGTAGTATACTCTATCGTGTTGTGTGAGAACTTTATTCCATACGTATACGTACTACATAACATAATTACGTACAGTATATATGTAGTCATGGGTCCCAAGAAACTTGAAATTCACAGAAAGAAGAGGGTGCTCTCTTTGGAAACGAAGATGGAGATTATCAAGAAGTATGTAGCTAGTATGCGATTGAGTGTGATCGCCAAGGAATACGACCCAAATCAGTCGACAATAGGCACCATCCTTAAGCAGAAGGATGCTATCAAAGCAGCTACACCTTCCAAGGGCGTCACTATTTTGTCCAGCAAGAGGACCCACGTGCACAACAAGATGGAAAGGCTTCTTCTTGTCTGGATAAAAGACAAAGAAATCGCTGGCGATTCGATAACCGAGACGGCAATCTCGCACAAGGCCAGGGCTATTTTCGGCGATTTGATTGCCCAGGCCGAAAACGACGGAAGAGAAGGGACATCAACGCCAACCCCAGACTTCAAGGCTTCGCATGGGTGGTTCGAGAAATTCCGTAAACGGACTGGCATCCATTCGGTGATGCGGCATGGGGAGGCAGCCAGCTCGGACACGAAAGCGGCCGAAGCCTTTAAAAAGACGTTCGACGAGATGATGACCAAGGAAGGCTACAGTTCTCAGCAAGTCTTCAACTGTGATGGGACTGGCCTTTTTTTGGAAAAAAATGCCTTGTCGGACGTACATCATGCAGGAAGAGAAGAAGCTACCCGGGCATAAGCCTATGAAAGACAGGCTTACGCTCGCACTTTGTTCGAACGCC
>NC_087208.1:67838307-67908307 GCF_015104395.2 Macrobrachium nipponense | reverse complement strand
AACGGATCCGTTAGAAACACGAGTGTTTGTTCCCCCAATTTCATCCAACTGGTCCGACGATTCAGATTTCGATCTCAAATGAGGTAAGGGCGGTTTTATACAGTTTGCTTGTTGTTTTTTTTTATGCCATTTTTTCTTGCCAGAACATACGAGCTTGCCAAAAATCATTAAAAATGTCGATAAGGTGCGCAGCGCCGTTCGACTGCGCCGAAACTAATTTTTTGGGTGCCCTTTTTTTGTTTTTTTGTTATGCCATTTGTAGATCCTCATTCAGTTTTCTTGCAAGGTTTTGACCTTGAAGAAGACTGGGACATGTCCAGAGGATGTGTCTTGTATGAATATCTTTAATGATGATATTCTTATGACTCATGTATTTGCCATACTGCAATGTATACAGTACTGATGTGTCAATTGTCCTGACTTAAACATTCGGAGGCTACCATACATTTTAGGACAATTAACTCAGACTAGCCTATACATAACAATTCAAATCAAAGGCTAATATAAAGGTACCTCATAGGCCTAGGCTACTATACTTCTTGGCCTATCCTTAGCTGGAACAGGTGCTTGACGTCGGAGACGGTCGAATCTTCATTGTTGTAATAAGGGTTGAGGGAGAGGCTGGCTCCCGGGGTTTTTTTTTAATATTTCTTCTTAACAGTAGGTGGATACATTGTAAAAGCAGCTTATTCCTAGCTGTACTCCTTCAATACCAGTTAGAACCAACACTGATTCCTATACTGGTTCTTACACTGGACCCCTATACTGGTTCCCTGTAATACAAACAGTTTATTTAGGATGGCAATTTCGTGCCAAAGAGCATGCAGAATATTACTAGATTATAAGAGTTTTAGCTTACAATTGCATTTTTCGACCATTTCGGTAGTCAAAGTTGACCGAAGGTTGAAATTTTTGCACTTATCGTTATTTATATGAAAATATTTCAAAACTGATAAAAGCTATAACCATGTGTTGTTTTTAGTTGTATTGTGCATGAAATTGCGCACATGTTCATATATAAAACTTTATGTAACGGCAAATTTAAAATGGCGCAAACATTAGGACAATCGCACGAAAAAATTTATCGGAAGAGTTACCACGCGGACGTAAGGAAAAGGTTTTTTCATAAATTCACCATAAATCGATTAAATATTACTAGAATATAAGAGTTTTAGCTTACAATTGCGTTTTTCAACCATTTTGGTAGAGTCAAAGTTGACCAAAGGTTGAAATTTTGACACATCGCTATTTATATGAAAATATTTCAAAACTGATAAAAGCTACAATCATGAGTATTTTTTTGTTGTATTCTACATGAAATTGCGCATATTTTCATATATATTACTCCATGTAATGGATAATTTAAAATGGTGTAAAAATTATGTCAAAGTTACGAAATAATTTTTTGTGATGGTAATTGCTTCATAGCAAAGGAAGATAAAGGAAAGGAGAACGCATTTTCGAGGAGTTCGGCAGTAAGGAGGTTTTCGCGCCCGTGTTGGAGGCGTCTTTTCCTCGCGGCTGTTCTGGAATCGTCGGGCGTGTTGTGGAGCGCAAAAACGCGCCAATGTTATGTGAGAAACGCCGCGTTTTCTGATGCAATACCTCGTCTAGATTCATCTAAGAATGTCTAGAAACCTCGGGAGTCTGTGATGCTCGCCGTAGGCTCCACCCCCAGGATGCAGTATAAATACGACGGAGGAAGTAGCAGCGAGAGGAGTGATCGTAGAAGGAAGAGATCGTAAAAGAGAGAGATCACCAGTTAGTAAGAGCCACAGATCAGATTATCAGTGAGAGATCAGCAGCAGTGATTGTCAGAGAGAGACTAGAGACGAAGGAACCGATGAAGTATCAATCAAAAGAAGAGTTGTTCGGGAGTTGGTTGGATATTGGTCTAGTCGTCTTCAGGAGTGGACGAATTATCTCGTGTTATCTCGACGTCGAGGAGACTTCAGAGAAGAAAAAGTCCTGCTAGAGGTTTTGGGGATTTCCTGCTTTACAAGTAGACTAGTTCCTGCAATACGGAGTCAAGAGGACATCCGCTTTCGCCGATCTCCTTTTGTGAAGCCACTGCTACGAGTCACTAAACCGGCCTGCAAGTATTTGAATTGCCTCACTGTTCCCCCAGTTCATGCAGTGTAAGATTCTATCTTTTTATGTAAATAGGAGATACCATTCTGCATTTACCTTTGTTAGTAAGCTTGTAAATAAACCTTTGTTGTGTTAGTGTTTCTTTCTATATTCGTATCCCCAGTTTCAGCTGTTGGTGTTGGAATATTTTTTTTTATTATTTCATATCGAACCTGAAGCGGACCCCTCTCAGAGGCCGTAACATTGTGTCGACCCTTTCCAAGATATTTCGACACCGTAACATTGTCTCTGAGATCTTCAGAGTTCGTAACATTTTTGAGATGGGTCACTGATACTTTTTAGTGCGATAAGAAAAGAATTTGTGCTTGTGCGCCTGCGTAACGATTGTAAATAAAACAACGCCTTGATCCGTGAACTCCCAGCATCCCCCAAGGCGCGTGATTCAAAAGTTTTCGGCTGGTAGGCCTATAAGTATTATTCTGCGAATTTAAAAAAAAACTTTTTTGAGTCGACGTATATGTCCAATCGGCATACGGGAGACATTTTGACTCGACGTTTAATACGTCCAATCGGCGTAAGAGGGTTAATATTCTGGTCTCCGGACAAGATAATTCGCTTAATTAAAGCAAACTGTTTGGACAAGCTTCATCCCCCTCCCCTGCCTCATCAGAAGTGATAATACATGCCCTTGGAGGGATCATTACCGACAAAACAGATTGAGCCAGACTTAGTGGGTCTAGGTCCAGGCCTCACACTGCAGCACCTTGCTGTAGAAGACGTCTTGCTTTCGCAGCAAGTCTGGAGGCTACTGTTATGGCAGCTCTTTAGGCTGTCTCCTGGTTGGATCTGTGGTCATTCACAGTATCCAAGGTCACTGACTCCTTAGGGGCTATCATCCCCAGGGAGGATTTGGCCTTCGGGAGACTTAGTCAGTCTGAAAGTAGGGCGATTTCCTACCTGGCCCACCAGACTGCCAACCTGTGGCCAAACCTGGTGTTGAACAGGAGGGACACATTGCTCATTCAGATCACCAGGTCCATTGGTTCTGAGTTGGCTTTGGTCCTTAGGAACGGACCATTGCTGGGTTCTACCTCTCTCTTTCCTAGAGAGTTGATAGAGCAGAGTGAAGACCTCAAGGTCTTTGCATTCTACTGTGGCTATACCTCAGAGTCAA
Source organism: Macrobrachium nipponense (assembly GCF_015104395.2). NCBI lineage: Eukaryota > Metazoa > Arthropoda > Malacostraca > Decapoda > Palaemonidae > Macrobrachium > Macrobrachium nipponense. The sequence continues at coordinate 67,905,042 of NC_087208.1, read as the reverse complement.
ACTAGCTCTTCCTTGGCCCCTAAGAAGTCCCTAACTTCAGAGGGATCCCGAGGAAGTACCTCTTAACAGGGGTAGATTTGCATACTCCTCCTCTAGATATGCATCTGTTCTCAGATACATCGACCGAGGGTTGGGCCTCACGCCTGGAGGAGTTGCTGACTGCAGGAGTAAGGAAGTATCATGACAAACACCTTTACATCTACATCCTGAAACTCAAGGCAGCATTCATAGCCCTCCAAGAATTCCAGGATAGAGTGATGAGAGACTGTGGTGTTGATGAGCGGCAACACCACAGGACAGTAGACCCCCCTTAATTCGCAGGGGATGGGTACCAGACCCCCTTGCATCTGATACATATTTCATTGCTTAGTTAGATCAGTAGAGGCTCAGCGGATGTGCAGAATCGCTCAGGAATCGAACACAGTAGCTACTGCAGGTGAAATTGTAAGGACAATGCTTCTCCCTATTTTTTTATTGTTCCGTGGCCTTTCCGCCAATGTATAACTCATGTAATTTCACTATTTGTTATATCTTATTATCTTTAAATGTGTCTCCAAGAAAACACAAATCCTCCTGGCCCAGACCCAGTTTCTCTCTGTTCAGGTAGGATACTACATATCCGTCCGCAGTCTCCTTTATAGCCTGTTTTTACCTGTAATAAATTATCAATACCCAGCTACCTGTCTTACTCTCTGGTCTTCACAACATGAATGTTTTAAACTCTGGACCACATGCAGTCTATAATAACCAGAACTGTTTCCCAGACAAGGAAGAAGGCTGGAACTTTCCAGTTGCTGATATCTTTTGAGTTTTTTTTTTATCTTGTATAAGAATTTAGAGGCGAATTCCTTGTTGAAGGCTGTAATGTCATATTAGAGAGTTCAAAACAACCCTTATAAAGCGCCTCATATACGCATGAAACATCCTCCAGATTGGACAACTGTCTTTTATGCATCATGTGAAAAGTAAAGAGGCCACCATTAATGTTAATTTGGTTATTTGTTAATACTGTGCAAGAAGAAATCCGAAGAAAAATACGTTTGTTTTTTGCCAGTTGACATTTAGGAGCCGGTCTAGTAGTAGTAGTAGTAGTAGTGCACTGTAGGCATTACCTAAGGTTCTTTGCAGCGTTCCTGTAGCCCCAAGCTGCAACTCTCCGCATTCCTTTCACTATACCTCCGTTCATATTCTTTTTCTTCCATCTTGATAGGGTTTATAATTACTGTTTCAGAATACTCCATATATAATCTTGCTAACACAAGCCTGCCTGCCTGCCCGGATGTAAACACCACTTTGATTTCAGCCGCCTTCCAATGAAGACATAATTATGTTTCTTAGCTTTTGCTGACTAGCCGATAATCACGATTTTCGTGGTGTGATCTTTCTTTTATTATTTTGAATTAATATATTGTGTTTGATGTTGATAATTAATTGCTTATTGGACGAAGGGGGGTTGGGGTGGGGGGGGGGGTGGGGGGGGGGGGGGAGAAGGAGAGTGTGGTATTGGTGTTTGAGGGATATACTCTCATTTCGAAGGGCGGTGCCCTTGGATGCGAGAGGAGTATCCTTAATTTTTTAACCGTACTTTCCTCTACATTACATTCTCTCCTTCAATGATCAAACTCGTAAAATCATCTTGAATCATAACTGCCTATGTATACAGTACTGGGACGTTGCTGCATATGCCATTCTTGTACTAAGCTATAGTCGCTAGTGGTTATCAGTCAAGGAAAGGAGAATGGCGAGATTTCCATTGTTTCCTAGCTCTGGCTTCCCTTCAAAACGCATAAATCTTTCGCCTTTTACTAAAGATTTCCGTGGAGGGGAGCAACTCAATGAGTCTGTAAACCAGTTTTTACTGTGGTCTACTTCTAGTAGGCCCTAGAAGATGCATTATGATGATGTCATAAGATGGGGGTTGAAACTGACGCGATATTCTTTACGGAATTACTAAATCCTGCAGCAACTGACTTCTCTCTGATTCCTTAATGTACTCGGATATTGCTGCCACTGAAATTCCCAGTTTATTATGAAATTAGGACGAAATTATAGTCTAACCTGTTTGCATTGCTGTTCTAAGAGGGTTTTTGGTGAAAAGCCCAAGATTTCTCACATTTGAAAGTTTTCTGAATGTAGTTCGTATAATATGAAAGTTAATAAAGAAATCTGAAATTTAGTTATCAAAAAGTATTACTAGAATTTTAGCTACTCATAGAATAATTTATCTATAACTCATATTAATCATGTTATTCAAGTAGATTTATTTGGCAGATATGAATATACCTATTTATTTATTAATGGTAATCCTATCTTACCATCCAGTGTGACAAGCCAGTTTCCTCTCTCTCTCTCTCTCTCTCTCTCTCTCATCATCATCACAGTTAATATAAGAAGTATTCTTCATTCTGGAAAGTGTTATTGGACATGTGACCGATACAGTACTGGGATGTACTGTATATGCCATTCTTGTACTAAGCTACAGTCACTAGTGGTTATCAGTCAAGGAAAGGAGAATGGCGAGATTTCCAGTCTGCTGTAGCTCTGGCTTCCCTTCAAAACGCATAAATCTTTCGCCTTTTACTAAAGATTTCCGTGGAGGGGAGCAACTCAATGAGTCTGTAAACCAGTTTTTACTGCGGTCTACCTCAGTAGACCCTATAAGATGCTATATGAAAACAAAGTAAGTTTTATTAAAACTGACAGTATTGTTCATGGAAACACGAACATTTCACACCAACTGTGTTCTCTCTGATTCCTTAGTGTTCTCAAATATGGCATCCACTGAAATTCCCCATTAATTAGAATGAAATTATAGTCTGGCCCGCTTCTGTTGCTGTTCTATGAGGGTTTTTGGTGATAACCCTAGATTTCTCTCCTTTGAAATAGTTTACTGAATGGTGGACAAGGATTTTTGTGTTCTGAGTTTAGGGCTGATTGGAGAAACTTTTCCTATGGAGGAATTAAGAGTTGGCTCTGGTCAGAGAAGGAGCAAGACGTTTTTTGTCCTTCCTCCCACTAGTTCTTAGGTTTTCTTTTGATATGTAAAGAGGGAACTCGGGTGCTCCTTACCTCTGAGAGTTACACAGACAATCGGTAGTGTTTTCCTTTTTCTGTAAACACATCCACCATCACAAGAATCCTTCTTAAGGCTTCCGTTTTTATATTTGATTTTTTCGAGCTTTTCCGTCATCCAAGAGAGTCATTTGTTTAGAGACCCACAAGTTGCTAGCCCCACTTGGAACCTTTCTGGGTAAGTTTTCAAGAGATTTATCTCCCTCCGAGATGTTTATAAAGTCAGGCTACATAAAAGAGTTCTTCCTCCAATTTTCATCCAGTTTCAAGGAGCATGATAGTCTGGGACCAGCTCTCTCGAGCAGTAACAGTACCCTATAATATACTTGGATTCATCTTCCAGTCTTCATGGCTTCTAATTATTTCTGAACATCTGGCACCAGTTCTCGACATCTAGCTCCCCTCACGAAATATATTTTTTTCTGTTTGAGGATTGTGTCTAATCTACAGAAGAAATAATCATCTCAGCCTGGTTATTGCAGGTCACTGTTATGTAGTTCCCAGGATTTTTTTTGAATATGTGGACTTTTTCAAGCTTTTTTATAAGCTCTCCTTTTAAGTATCCTTTTTGGGAAATTTGTTTCACTCAGTTGGAAGATTGAAGGAATAAACTCTACAAAATTACGAGGGTAATTCCTTCCACTGAGTGTTCTCTAGTAATAGAGTAAATTGTATAAAACGGGCTGTTAGGCACACAATTCTTTTGTGCGCCTAACGTGTTTTCAGACTTGTGTCAGAAAATCCAAAGGATTAATAATTGCTTTGTAAGTTTAAGTAGGCTAGTGAAATTCAGGTAAGAGTAATTTAGGTAAATGCAATTAATCTAATAAGGACTATGAATAAATTAAACCAAGGCCATAAAATTCCCAGGGCAGTTCAGTTTGGTCCCAGAATTCAATTAAGTTTCGACCCGGTTAAAAGTAAAATTAAGGTAAACTAATCCCAAATAGTAATGCTAAGTAAGCAGGCAGACCTAATTGACTAAATTTTCTACTACGCCCATGTAATTATTTAAACCCCTGTAAAATTGTTCAATCTGAGTCTATGCCTAATTAATTCTCACAAACTCCAATATTACAATAGCCTAACTACGTAAAAGGGTTCAAAATTTAGTTTAGGTAAAGAAAACAGTTCATTACGTCTTAAATAAGTAAGTTAAACGTTATTAGACGAAACCGCTTCCTAACGAACGACCGTTGGCTCAAATCAGCCGTCCAATCATGGCGGCCTAGCCTTTGTGGAAAATTGGTATGTTGACCTACCTTTAAGTTAGCCCAGTTTGGACACGCACCTCTTAATTCACTCCTTAACTAAAAAACAAATCCTATATAATTTAATCAGCAAACCCAGCGACCTCTAATTATATTCGTGGAAATAAATGGGTACGTTGATAAGAAATTTTATTTTACTTACTGAATCTTTCCAAAATTCCGACGACAGTTCAGTACGAATGGGCGTTTCAAAGTTTGGTTGCAGATAAGGATTCGGATAGGATATGGGTTAGGATAGGTACAAACAGGAAAGGAGATCATTCAAACCAATTATCTTAAGGGTTATTAATTTCTAAAACCCTACACTATGTGAATTAAACTCAAGACAAAGTTTACGAAACAAGTTGTTGTCCGTCTGCCAAGCTGTCGTCTGTTTGAACAAGCCCCCAAAAAACCCACGCTCGGCCTATCGCTACCCCCCAAAAAAGCCTATGTCAGGTCAATGGTTCTTATCACTCCTTAAATAAATTAACCCTTAAACGCAGAAGAAGTATTTTAAAAATCGTCTCCCGTATGCCGGTGGCGTTTGCGAGTGAGCGCCGAAGTGGAAAAAATGTTTTTTTTTTTAAATCACAGGACGCTTAGTTTTCAAGATTAAGAGTTAATAATTTTTGGCTCCTTTTTTTGTCATTGCCTGAGGTTTAGTATGCAACCATCAGAAATGGAAAAAATATCATTATCATATATAAATATTGGGATATATGACAGCGCGGAAAATTTTTTTATATAATTGTATACAAATCGAGCTGTGAGCAAAACGGTTAAAGCTAACGAGTTAATTTTGGTTTTCGTTGTATTGCACACTAAATTGCGATCATTTTGGTATATAACACATTGTAAAACGATCAAGGCAACACAGAGAAAATATTATCACAAAATGATGCATGAATTCGTACCGCGTGGACGTAAAAAAAAACTGTTTTCAAAAATTCACCATAAATCGAAATATTGTGCTAGAGACTTCCCGTTTGTTGCAAAATGAAGGCAATTCATTGAATATTACTAGACTGTAAGTGTTGTAGCTTACAATTGCAGTTTTCGACCATTTCGGTCGAGTCAAAGTTGACCGAAGGACGAATTTTTTCTATTTATCATTATTTATATGAAAATATTTCAAAACTGATAAAAGCTACAACCATGGGTTGTTTTTCGTTGTATTCTACATGAAATTGCGCACATTTTCATATATAAAACTTTATGTAACGGCTAATTTAAAACGGTGCAAACATTACGACAATCGGACAAAAAAATTTTGTGATTATTTCGGAAGAGTTACATCGCGGATGTAAGGAAAAAGTTTAATTCCTAAATTCACCATAAATCGAAATATTGTGCTAGAGACTTCCTATTTGTTGCAAAATAAAGGTAAATGATTGAATATTACTAGAATGTAAGGGTTTTAGCTTACAATTGCGTTTTTTGACCATTTCGGTAGAGTCAAAATTGACCGAAGGTTGAAATTTTGGCACTTATCGTTATTTATATGAAAATATTTCAAAACTGATAAAAGCTACAACCATGGGTTGCTTTTTGTTGTATTCTACATGAAATTGCGCACATTTTATTTCCACATATAAAACTTTATGTAACGGCTAATATAAAATGGTGCAAAAATTATGTCAAAGTGACAAAATAATTTCTGAGATGGGTCGCTGATGCTTTTTAGTGCGAGAAAAAAGAAATTCGCGCTTGCGCGTCTTGGTAACAATTGTAAACAAAACAAAGCATTGATCTGTGAGCTCCTAGCATCCCCCAAGGCGCGTAATTCAAAAGTTTACGCCTTGTAGGCCTATAACTATTTTTCCGCGAATTTAAAAAAAACTTTTTTTATATTGACGTACCATACGTCCATTGGCACCCAACAGACAATTTATATAGACGTTTAACCCTTAAACGCCGAAGCGGTATTTTAAAAATCGTCTCCCGTATGCCGGCTGCTTTCGTGAGCGAGCGCCGAAGCGGAAAAAATGTTTTTTTTCAAAAACTCACAGCACGCTTAGTTTTCAAGATTAAGAGTTCATTTTTGGCTCCTTTTTTTGTCATTGCCTGAAGTTTAGTATCCAACCATCAGAAATGAAAAAAATATCATTATCATATATAAATATTGGGATATATGACAGCACGAAAAAAAATTTCATATATAATTGTATACAAATCGCGCATTGAGCAAAACGGTTAAAGCTAACGAGTTAACTTTTTTTCTTTGTATTGTATACTAAATTGCGTTCATTTTGGTATATAACACATTGTAAAACGATCAAGGCAACACAGACAAAATATTATCACAAAATGATGTATGAATTCGTAACGCACGGACATAAAAAAAAAGTTTTCAAAAATTCACCATAAATCGAAATATTGTGCTAGAGACTTCCCGTTTGTTGCAAATTGAAGGTAATTAATTGAATATCACCAAACTGTAAGTGTTGTAGCTTACAATTGCAGTTTTCGACCATTTCAGTCGAGTTAAAGTTGACCGAAGGACGAATTTTTTCTATTTATCGTTATTTATATGAAAATATTTCAAAACTGATAAAAGCTACAACCATGGATTGTTTTTAGTTGTATTCTACATGAAATTGCGCACATTTTCATATATAAAACTTTGTGTAACGGCTAATTTAAAATGGTGCAAACATTACGACAATCGGACAAAAAAAATTTATTATTTTTTCGGAAGAGTTACCGCACGGATGTAAGGAAAAAGTTTATTTCATAAATTCACCATAAATCGCAATATTGTATTAGAGACTTCCAATTTGTTGCAAAATAAAGGTAAATATTTGAATATTACTAGAATGTAATAGTTTTAGCTTACAATTGCGTTTTTTGACCATTTTGGTCGAGTCAAAGTTGACTGAAGGTTGAAATTTTGGCACTTATCGTTATTTATATGAAAATATTTCAAAACTGATAAAAGCTACAATCATGGGTTGTATATTGTTGTATTCTACATGAAACTGCGCACATTTTCATATCTAAAACTTTATGCAACGGCTAATATAAAATGGTGCAAACATTACGACAATCGGAACGAAAAAATTCTGATTTTTTTCGGAAGAGTTACCGCGCGGACGTAAGGAAAAAATTTTTTTTTTCTCATAAATTCACCATAAATCGAAATATTGTGCTAGAGACTTCCAATTTGTTGCAAAATATAGGTAAGTGATTGAATATTACTAGAATGTAAGAGTTTTAGCTTACAATTGCGTTTTTCGACCATTTCGGCAGTCAAAGTTGACCGAAGGTTGAAATTTTGGCACTTATCGTTATTTATATGAAAATATTTCAAAACTGATAAAAGCTACAACCATGAGTTGTTTTTTGTTGTATTCTACATGAAATTGCGCACATTTTCATATATAATACTCCATGTAACGGCTAATATGAAATGGTGCAAACATTATGTCAAAGTGACGAAATAATTTCTGAGATGTGTCGCTGATGCTTTTTAGTGCGAGGAGAAAGAAATTTGCGCTTGCGCGCCTGGGTAACGATTGTAAAGAAAACAACGGCTTGATCCGTGAGCTCCCAGCATCCCCCAAGGCGCGTGATTCAAAAGTTTTCGCCTAGTAAGCCTATAACTATTTTTCCGCAAATTTTTAAAAAAACATTTTTCATCGACGTATATACGTCCAATCGGCACCCAACAGACAATTTATATCGACGTTTAATACGTCCAATCGACGTTAAAGGGTTAATACGTCCAATCGGCGTTAAAGGGTTAAATGATTTCTTAACTAATTTGAAGGAACAGTTAAATCTATTTATTAAATGTATCTATCAAATATTTTAAATGCTAAGTAAAATTAATCAGATTATTCAAAATTTAATAATATAATTTCTGTAGAGCTTATACCAAAGAAAATGGGGTATAGTTATTTTGTAGCTCTTAGCAGTGACTTCGTTAAAAGTTAGAAAATGGATATGTACAAATAAATTTACAACATCCTCCTGTACAGTTCTGCATACTTCTTGGGGGCTGCATGAGGTATCATTGAATCCACGCAAGGTGTTTTTTAAGTCCAAAGAAGTTCAGTAAAATGGATGCCCATGGGCCCGCTCTGTTCCCTCAAGCCTGGTACGTACTTGCTTTGATAGTACATATATTAAATTTGCCTGACTCAGAAAAGATTAACATGGCCCCTGTACAAGGATAACATGCAAATTGTGAAGCTTCCACATTTTTTACAAGATTGGAAACTTGCTACTCTGTCTGCCAGCTTGCACATTGGTATGCAGGTATGTTCAGCTATTCACGAATGAACAGTCCTGTCATTCATTCTCTGCAACATTTGGCTGGAACCTTAATTATGCAGGAAGTTTTCTCTTTAGTCCTCTCTCTTCCCGCATTTGACTTTTTATTTATTTATTTTTTTTTATTTTTTATTTTATTTTTTATGTAACATCACCTGCTCGACTGATTTCTTCAATTACTTTTGAAGAAAGGACTCAAAGAATTTTGGATAGCAAGTCTTTCTAAGACAGGGAAACGAATTGCAACACCTTCGGTTTTTTCATAGCTTCAGATTTAATCAGACCTTGCGAGGAGATGTTACTGAGACATGGCCCCCTGAAGTTCAAAACCTTCACATCTATTCAGAGAACTGAAAGCGCTCACTTATGGCTCCCCAGCTCCTCTACCCTAGTTTTCATAGAGTCTGTAGTTTCCCTCTTTCTCTAGACCACAGTCCTAACATATTTACGTAAGGAGTGAGGGTCTATCTCAAGTTCCCTCCCAACCAGCAGCAGGGGATTCCCCCTGTGGTTAGATCAATTAAGTCTGCTGATCACTCAATTATTCAAGGAAATTGGGAAATTCAGATGAATGTACTGTGACGTCAGAAACATTTCCTCCCCGCTATGGAACTTCAATCCCCTGGTTTGTCAGGATCTGTGGATTTTGTGATGCAAACTGATTGAACCTGGGTGCCTCCTTAAGGAACCTTCACCCACTCAAATGTATTTTTTTATGCTGTGCTAGCCTTTGGACAACTTCACTGCATAGCTCCATTGATTCCCCTTGGCTGCAAAATTTCCACTTGAGTAGAGGTGCTCCATGACTTTGGCTTTTGCTTTGTTTCATATAACCTGCCATGAATATTGGTGTTCCAGCTAAGATCCTTCCACCAACCTTGTCTTTTCAGACATCCTGGTCTCAAGATTCCACCAAGGGTCGACCGCTTGCCCAGACAACTATTGGAAGCTACTCTTCCTTAAGATTCTTTTCAAGACGTAATGTAGAGGCTATTGTAGGAGGCCTAAGTCATTCCTCTTACACCATCTACCAAACTGAGCTGATGTCTCAGACTCGATGCTTCATCTTCTGACACTTCTGTGACCTGGATAGTGGATTATCTCTTTTCGTCCAAGTGGATCTAAAATTTCTTGTATTCTTCCATTAGGAGTATTGGACCATGCTTATTCCAAGTAGAAGCTCAGATACCTGATTCTTTAATCTCCTAATCTTAACAACCTTTCAAGTCCTTTACACATCCAAGCAAGGAAGGAAGAACCAACTACATACCTTGACTTTCAGGAGCACCTTCGAGTGCCCATCTTGTCAGGCGCCAGCTACAGCCTGATAGTTTCTACAAACCAGCTATAGCCTGACGCCTACCATGGCTACAATCACCCACCAGCTCCCAATCTATTATCTATCTTGGCGCCCTATGAGTCTGGGGACAACTCTTGTCTGATCCCAGCTCATCCTACAAGCATCCAAAATCGCTCACCCGCTCTCTAAGAGGTATAGTGTTCTGTCTAATTGGAGCTATTACACATTACATGAGCAGAACCAGAAGTTGAGAGAGTCAGGCAAGCTCTTCTTCACCCTCCAACTTAGGTTATATGGACCTTCATCCCTAAGGGGACATTCATTTCTGGAGCACCCTCAGACTCAGGAGAACATGTTTTAGGGCTGTTGCCTTGTATAATAAGGCGCCCTATGAGGTAATGTTAGACTTGCGATAATCTTACGCTAAGTCGGTTGGTATTGCACTTCCATATTCAATGGAGTGTCTTGGGGTTTGTAGATCACTTACGAAGTCGGTATATCTTTCTTTGGTTATGAAGACGATGTGTTAAACTCATGATGATTCGGTGATGAGGTTAGGATCTAGTAGAAACCACGAAGTACAAAAATACTTATATTCTCTGAATTTACATGGTGAAGATCAGGTATGATTGTACAAGTCTTCTAATGACAATAGCTTGATCGCTTCTGCCAATGATGATGGCTAATTCTATTCTCTCTACATGATAAAGCTTAGGTAAAGAGGTACAGGTCTTCTAATGACGATAACTTGATCGCTTCTGCCAATGATGATGGCTAATTCTATTCTCTCTACATGATAAAGCTTAGGTAAAGAGGTACAGGTCTTCTAATGACGATAGCTAACTCTATTCTGCCTTGTCTACCATCTCGGTTACAAGTCATAAAGGAGCAGACAGTAGCTTGAACATATGAACATACAATCAGATGATATAGTTACATACGAACACACAATCAAAATGAGACACGCTACAGATCACGTAGGCCGTTTGAATTATAGGTCGCGGTAGTTGTCTCAAGCAGGGAGCTTGGACTAAAGTTTATAAACAATTGAATGACTACAGGTGACAGCATGTCAACTTAGCCTACATACTTATTGTATACGTCATCTTTAGCGTCTCTAGTCTGATCACATTCCTGCAAGCAATCTGGTTGACCTCTTTAGTTTTAGTCTTTTATATATATGGACTAACATTCCATATTTTTATTATGTAAACACTTACATTAGCTCGGTCAGCTACCAAAACCAACTACTGAATATTACTCAAACTTGACTTGCATTTGACTTATAGGAGTGTGATACAGACACTATGTGAATATATATATATAAACAGAAAATACTTATAAGTAAAAAAAATTCATGGTGTACACAAATACAGATTCAAGTAATAAAATATTAGACATAATTATGCAATTATAAAATGTTCGTAAATAATAGTGATCACGTGATATATACTGATACAGTTTTTCACTTCATCTCTTTAAGATACATATGCTACAGAAAATACTAATGTACTCTGATAATTGCATAGAACAAAGATTAACATGATAAAAATCATATTTTAACTGATAAAAATTTCATATATGAATTGATAAAATTATTAATGTTTATGCTGATTGATTCGTTGATTTTTATGCTAACTGTTATATATCTGATTCATTAATCCATATACTAACTCATATATAACTGCAGATATTGGTAAGATAAAAGGTAATAGATTGATTATAGGCGGCTACCTGATTTGTTTATACATATGTATATGGATTCATATAATTATGATTAATATATGTGCACTTTAAATAGATTCTTATTGCGTACACTCAAAGATTAATACTTCGAATTTCTGTTATTTATGATCATTTATATATAGATTCCTAGTGCTTAAACGCAAAAAATATATTTCGATTCTGTTATTTATGATCATTTATATATAGGATACATGATACTTTATATATATAGGATACATGACCGAGGTTATACTACTACACATTTAACTAGCGTTCGAACAACTTTTCGTCCATTTCACAGTTCCATGAAATGGCCAATTCCATACGGTTAAAACAAGGGGAAAATTGTCTGGCGGGGTCCAACGTTCTATTTCGGCCTCATACTTATTCTCTGCATCCTAAGCCACACGATTACGTTCAAGATGAATAAAATCATCCCCAGCACGAGTCCTTCGCCAGCAAAGTAGAGTTGAATATCCTTCGGGTCGTAACTGTCGGAAGTATGTCCCTTTTTGTAGTCGATTTCCGACAGCCGCCGGAGCATTCCGCATTAAAACGAGATTAACGACGGGATACGGGTGTCGGTTGAAGAAGTCCATGATAGTGCTTATTCCTTTCACATTTAGGCAGTTGTTACTTGACTGCCGTAGTCCGCAGCGACGAACGATTTTTTTGAAGTTGCGATGTGAAACTCTCGTACTGCAGGATACTGTAACCAGGTTCCATTAATCAGCCTGCAAGTGAAATTATATTTGTCACAAGGGCAAAGTAAATTCAGACGACATCCAAATACAGGGGGGGAGAAAGCCATTTTGAACCAGACTTAACCCACATGAATTCGCTGATATTTGTGGAATTCAAAAGAGTCAGCTGTACAAACTTTTTTATCCATGGCATTAACAATGAGTGAACCCATCCAGGTCTATGATGACTTGTAAAAATATCCATAATTATAAAAAATAAACAGATATCAATACGAATCCCAAGGAAAATTCGATATTACTGGTAGAAAGTTACTAGACAAAGAAGTGGAAAACGGAGCTATTTGTAAGATTGCCAGGCAACATAAGAGTCAAAGAGAATATTAATCATGATTCTGTATTTCTCTATGCTAACTGAAATTAAGTTGTGGTAAAATCTGATCCTATGTGTCCCTAACAAAAGTTTCATATTCAATTTTCTCCACTTGTATCCATATTTATTTTATTTATTTATTTTGTTATATATTTTTTTTATTTTATCTATTTTTTATTTATATATTTGATAAATTAATGGTTGGCTTGAATATGTGGAAAAGTGTTCTAGCGGTGTACCGTATAAGGCTACTTGTGGCATCAATTCTATAGATACAAGATATAAATGATAAAGGTATTTAAAACCGCGAGAACCGCTATAATCCAGTTCGGATCCAATATCACGAGTTGTAACTCGTAAGACATTGACACTTTCTTATTTATCTCTTATTCTACCAAACCGATTGACTGGGTGATAAAATATATTATTGGTTTTCTTAATGGATAGGAATTCACACAACGTGTTAAGGAGATTATTATTGATTTACACCACCCGAGTCAGATTATCATGTGTTGAATTCCATGTTTACTGATTTAGCACTCATAAATATTCCTAACGCATTCAATTGCGGTGTTTGTTTTTAGTGCTATTAATTCTATATAACGTGTCAAGGAACTATTAACACTAAGAAGTGTTTATTCCCTCTGTCTGACTCGTAATTCTGTTAATAATTCTACGTATATTCTTTCAAGGATTGATTTGGCACAGGATAGGCCCCTAAACGCTCCGACCCAGATATTCAATGCTCGCGATCTCTTGGGTTAAGGAATTTTCATGTTTAGATACGGTTTTAACAATAGGCACGGATGTTTCTATCTCTTTTAGTCCAGTTAATGGTTCTTTGCTGTATGGTGCGGGATTGCGGGATAATGCGTCAGCTATGATATTTGCTTTCCCAGGTAGATATCTTATCTTGGCTCCAAAGACCTGAATGATCATTTGTCACCGAGTTCCTTTTGGACTGTGATTAAAGCCTTTGAAAAACTCGGCAAGTGACTTATGCTCAGTGAGGACTTTAACAGGATAGCCGTAGATTATGAACTTGAAATGTACTAGTGAGTTAACGATACCTAGCCCTTCCTTGCCTATTACTGCATATTTACTTTCAGAGGGCTTTAGTTTACGTGAATAAAAAGCTATAGAAAATGATATTGTTAAACTACAATAAAGTTTTGTACATACTTACTGGCCAGATAATCTACTTAGCTATAGTCTCCGACGTTCCCGACAGAATTTCAAATCTCGCGGCACACGCGACAGGTAGGTCAGGTGGTCTACCTACCCGCCGCTGGGTGGCGGATGTACGAACCACTCCGTAAGCTTGTCAGATTTTTCTCTTCCACCTGTCTCTGAGGGGAGGCTGGGTGGGCCATTAATCGTATATATCTGCCAGGTAAGTATGTACAAAACTTTATTGTAGTTTAACAATATCATTTTTGTTGTACATGAACTTCCCTGACCAGATATATACTTAGCTGATTGGCACCCTTGGTGGAGGGTAAGAGACAGCTCAATAATACAGGTAAGACGGGAAACAACTAATGTTGTAGGATATAAAAACCTTGGTTCTCACCTTTTCAGGATGAAGACTTCATAGATACTATCTCTGAGTCTGCATTGCCTGGTAGAGCTACAGCTAGGACGTGACCTGATGCTGAAAGACTCTCGGATCTACCACTGGGATATGTTGATCCCCTATTGTGGTAGAATCCAAGTGGATGCTGTTAGAGGGACCTTGTCCGCTTACCTAACAGATCCTTACCACTACCTCTGCAAGGAGCCAAAACCCACCAGACCACCTAACCAAAATACAAAGGGTTATATTACGACAAAAAGAGTGCCTCCTGCAACCTCTTTCAGACAACCAAAAAACAACAATATAAAATATAGGGTAAACATATAAAAAATTTACACAGGATAAGTTTCAGCTCCCTGCCCAGCACCGAATCCGCCGATACGAAAGGACCCAAGGCGCAAGCATTTATCATATGTGGATTTTTACATCACGTAGGTAGTGGTTTGCGAAAACCGATTGGCATCTCCAAAAAGTCGCCTCCATCAAGTTCCGCACAGACATATTTTTTCTGAATGCAAGCGAAGTTGCGATGGCTCTCACCTCGTGAGCTTTCACTTTCAGTAGTCTAAACTGATCTTCCTTACAGGCAACATGTGCCTCTGTAATAAGGCTTCTCAGAAAAAAGGAAAGAGCATTCTTCGACATGGGCCGAGTGGGGTCCTTTACGGAGCACAAAGTACATCTTGATTAGCCTTAAGTTGTTCCTTCCTCTTAAGGAAATACTTCATAATTCTCATAGGGCAAAGAGTTCTTTCAGGCTCTTCCCCTACTAGAAAAGATAAACTACGAACTTCAAAGCTCCTGGGCCAAGGGCGTGATGGGTTTTCATTCTTTGCAAGGAAACTTGGAAAGAAACGAACATACCATAGAATCTTCCTTAAACCCTACATTGCCCTCAATAGCTTGGAGCTCACTCACTCTTTTAGCTGTAGCTAGGGCCAAAAGGAAGATAGCCTTCTTCGTCAAGTCCTTGAAAGAGGCTAAGCCAGGAGGTTCGAATCTAGACGATCCAAGGAATTGTAGGACTACGTCTAGATTCCAGTTCGGTACTACATGAGGACGCTTAATGGTTTCAAATGATCTAATAAGATCATGCAGGTCCTTATCATCGGATATATTTAAGCCTCTATGCCGAAATACCGCCGCCAACATACTGCGGTATCCCTTAATAGTTGACACAACCAGATGACATTCTTCTTTGAGGAAAATAAGGAAATCCGCAATTTGGGTCACAGAGGTACTGGAAGAGGAAATGTTCTTCCTCTTGCACCAACGTCTGAAGACATCCCACTTTGACTGGTATACCACGCAAGGTGGAAGGTCTCTCGCTCTTGCGATTGCTTTAGCAGCTGCTGCTGAAAAGCCTTTCGCTCTGACCAAACTTTGGACAGTCTGAAACCAGTCAGACTGAGAGCGAGGAGATTTTGTGGTACCTGTCGAAGTGGGGTTGTCTGAGTAGATCGCTCCTTAGCGGGAGCGATCTTGGAAGGTCCACCAACCATTCCAGTACCTCTGTGAACCATTCTTGGGCCGGCCAAAAGGGAGCGATTAAGGTCATTCTCGTTGAATCGGACTCTACGAACTTCTTGATAGTTAGCCCCAGGATCTTGAAGGGGGGAGGGAAACGCGTAGACGTCGAGTCCGTTCCAGTCTAGAAGAAGAGCATCTATTGCTACTGCCTCTGGATCCGATATCGGAGAGCAGTAAGGATCCACCGGCCTCTTGTTCTTTGAATGGCAAAGAGGTCTATGTGTGGCCTGCCCCATAACTTCCACAGGCTCTGGCATACATCCAGATGAAGGGTCCACTCTGTGGGAAGGACCTGATCTTTCCTGCTGAGGAGATCTGCTCTTACATTCCTTTCTCCCTGCACGAACCTGGTGAGAAGCTTGATTCCTCTTTCTTCTGCCCACAGAAGAAGGTCTCTTGCTGTCTCGTACAGGGAGAAGGAATGCGTCCCCCCTCCCCCCCGTTTCCTGATGTATGCCAGAGCTGTAGTGTTGTCCGCGTTGACCTGCACTACCGATCTTCTGACTTTGGGCTCGAAAGCCTTCAGAGCCAACCACACAGCCATCAACTCCTTTCTGTGATGTGCCAGGCTACCTGGTCCCCCACCCACCCAGGTACCTGACACTTCGTTGGTTCCCAGAGTTGCACCCCACCCCATGTCCGACGCGTCGGAGAAAAACACCAGGTTGGGGGTCTGTGATTGAAGAGACAGTCCTTCGCAAAGAGGTTGGGATCTGTCCACCATAAGAGATGTTTCTTGATGTCCTGGGAATAACGACAGGGAGAACGTCAAATCCTGAGAACGACGACTCCAATTCCGATGAAGAAGAATTGGAGCGGTCTCAGGTGCAACCTTCCTAGGGAAACGAATTGCTCCAGAGAGGAGAGTGTCCCCAGCAGACTCATCCACTCCCTCACTGTGCTACTTCTTTCCCTAAGAGGTTGTTACTCTCTCGAATCCTCGGGCTATCCTTTCCTGCGAGGGAAAAGCCCGAAAACTCAGAGAGTTCATCTGTATCCCGAGATACACACACTCTGCTCGGGAATTAGTGATGACTTCTTGAAATTGACGAGAAGTCCCAAAGCCTTCGTCAATTCTAAAAGTACTTGTAAGTCCTTCAAACAACGATCTTCTGAATTGGCCCTTATTAGCCAATCGTCGAGGTACATGGATATCCTCACCCCTTTCAAATGAAGCCATTGAGCCACCATTCCTCAAAATCCCCGTGAACACTTGAGGGCCGTCGAGAGGCCGAAACACAGAGCCCTGAACTGAAAAATTTTCCCCCCCATCATGAATCTGAGAAACTTCCTCGAGGAAGGATGGATCGGTACTGGAAGTAAGCGTCCTGAAAATCCAAGGAAACCATCCAGTCCCCTGGACGAAGCGCTGCCAGCACTGATGAAGGCGTTTCCATCGTGAACTTCTTCTTTTCTACGAAGAAGTTCAGGGCGCTTACATCCAACACCGGTCCTCCATCCCCTGAGGACTTCGGAACTAGGAAAAGGCGGTTGTAGAAGCCCGATGAATGATGGTTCTGTCACTAGTTCGATAGCCCCCTTCTCCAGCATCTGATCTACTGCTAGATGGAGAGCTTGATTCATGATGGGGTCGTCTGTACCTGGCCGTCAGTTCCCTTGGGATGGTCGTCAAGGGAGGTCTTTCGACGAAAGGGATGAGGTAACCTCTCCTCAAAATAGAAAGGGTCCAAGGATCCGCCCCTTTTTGGGCCCAGACTTCTGCAAACTCTAAGAGTCTGGCGCCCACCGTTGTTTGAAGGACTTGCAAGTTATTTGGGGGCTTTAACAGACTTGGCGAAAGTCTTACCCCTTCTTGAAGGTCTACGACCTCTAAACGTAGAGGTTCTTGATGAAGATGCCCTCGAAAGGGTTCTCGAACACTTGCCTTTTCCTTCTTAGCCTTGGTAGGAAAGGTAAGGGCGAGGTTTTCTTGCCGACTGTGCCAAAAGGTCCTGGGTGGCTTTGGCCGAAAGTGACCTCGAAATGTCCTGCACTCGATGTTTCGGGAACACTGAGTAGCAGAGGAGCAAAACAGCAAAGAAGACCTCTGAGCATGGGAGACCGACTTCGTTAAGAAGGAACAGTAAACCGACCTCTTCTTCACGATGCCGGCCCCATAAAGGGAGGCGATTTCACTCGCTCCGTCTCTTACTGACTTGTCCATACAAGACAAAACACATAAGATCATCTGGTGAAATTGACTCTGCACTTTCAATTTTTCTTGCTAGGGACTCCCAACGACCAATCAAGGAAGTTAAATACTTCTAGCACTCTAAACATACCTTTGAGCAAATGATCCAATTCGTTCATTGCCCAAGTCGTCTTAGCAGAGTTAAGGGCAGTTCTCCTTGTCGAATCTACCAGTGCCGAAAAATCCGAATCAGCCGAAGACGGTAGACCCAATCCTAAGGGCTTCCTCCGCTTTGTTTCGTACCAGAACCCACCAGCGCGTCCTGATAACTTCGCGGAGGGGAAAAAGCGCAACATCGTTTTCCCCGCTTCTTCTTTGGAAGCCATCCAGGAACCAAAACTCCTCAGTGCCTTCTTCATAGAAAGAGTTGGCTTCATCCTCACACAAGAAGAACTCTTCGCTGTCTTCGCCGTTTGAAAAAAAGTGAGTGAGGAGAAGGAGGAGCCGTAGGCGTAAGGGAATCCCCAAAAACTTGTAAAAGTAGCTCTGTAAGCTTCTTGAAGAAGGAGACAGCAGCAGAAGTGTTCGGTTCCTCATCCGAACCTTCTAGGACGTCTTGTCGAGGCGAGCGCGGAAGATCCTTAGGTGACGAAGGGATCCTAGCAGGAGTTGAGCGAGAGGTTGGAGAACGCCCTCTCTTAGAAGAGTTCACATCCACTGGAGAACGATGAGAAGATGTGAAGTATACGATGAGACTCCCTCTTCGAGGTATACGGAATCTCAGCGAAGGAGAGGTAGGGCTCCTACTCCGAGAATTCTCGGAAACATCCGCAGGGCGCTTACGAGAGGCGAGCGCCTACTATACTCTATGCACCTATCCTGGGGCGAGCGGCTGCCAGGAGAAGAGCGCCTATCGAGAGCAGAGCGCTTGCGCGGCTCTCCATACCTGTCCAGTTGCGTACGATCAACGGAAGTTCGACTGGAAGGCGAAATGCGCCTACTAGGAGAAGGCTGCTTGCGAGACTCTTGACGTCTAACAAGAGGTAACATTCAGGAGAAGGGCGCTTCAAAACTAACGAGCGCCTACTTGGAGAAGGGCGCTTCCGGGATTCCTGGTGCCTACCAAGAGACAAACGGTCAGGAGAAGTGCGCCTAGAAGCGGGAGAGCGCCTACACGGAGAAGGGCGCTTGAAAGACTCTTGTTGTCTGCCCTTAGGAGAATAAATCAGGAGTATGACGCCTTAAAGAGACGAGCGCCTACTAGGAGAGCTATGTGTAGTAGGCTCTTGGCGCCTACCTTGCGGGGAGCGGCTAACAGTAGGCCGTCTATCATGCACACGACTCCTACCCGACTCTAGATGCCTGTCAGGAGAGAAGTCACGATCCGACACTCGAGGAGAGTGACATCTGAAGAAGAACGCCTACTTGTATAAGGGCGCCTTCTATAATCTTGAGGCTGCTGAGGAGAAGTCTCACGCGAGGGAGTTGAAGAAATCGCGTGATGAGCAGGTGCAGTGCGCTTACCGGAAGCGGGAATCCAATCTGGAGAAAAAACTTCTTTCTCCATAGAGCGTCCTACCGATGTTTGGCGCCTTGAAATTGAAAGAGAGCCAGGCGAGCGAGGGCGCTCACGCGAGTGAGGGCGCTCCCGCGCGAGCGAGGGCGCTCACGCGAGCCCCCACCTTCATACGAAACCTCCCCATATGAAGGAGAACGATCCTCTGAAGAGCGGCGCCTAGATCTCTTGATCGGAAGAGAAACGTCCTTCTTCCTACGTGATCTAACTGCTAGAGAGTCTGCTAGCGCCGTGATCTGAGCTTGAAGTCCCGCGAGTACTCTCGTAGGAGAATCTTCTAATTCTTCTCGGAAGCAGGCGCGGAGCGAGCGCGAGAAGAAGAACGATCACAGGATTTCTTGTGTTTCTTCGCCTCCACCGACGATTCTTCCGGGAAAACCTCCGGACTAGAAGCCAAAGGACTGCAGGGAGCCTTCCAAGCCCCTCTTCACGGGCGCGACGCATCCGGGGAGTTCCAACCTCTCTTCGGAGAGGGAGACGACGAAGAGGAGAAGCATTGGCGTAGGAGCTCCTTCTTGTAGCGATCCGAGGCAGCCTGGGAGCGTACTTCAGGATCTGCCGAGGGGACGCCTGACCGGTGGGGGCTCTCCCTAGCCCTCCTGCGGCTTTCGACTTTCCACCTACTCCACTGGAAACTGGGAGTCTGGAAGAGGTCTAGGCCTAGAGGCACTAAGGAGCCGGTCAGACGCACCCTCCACAACACTGGGGACACTGCACTGATCACTAACACTCTCCTTACCTTCCAACTGACGAATCTTCTGATCCACAGAACGATTCTTGGCTTTCAGAGCTGCCGCCTCCGAAGGCGAATCTCCGGCTTCGGTGCGGGGAGCCGGGGCTGCAACTTGGAAGAAGGTTCTAATTCTATGTTAGTACTATTAGGATCCACATCCAACTCACTCATTCTAGATCTGCTAGAACTTCTAGAGGAAGCCTTACGCACTCTATCACGTTCCAACTTCCTAACATAAGAAGAGAGAGCCTTATATTCTTCTTCATTCATCCCTTACATTCACTACAAGGGTTAGCAAACGCACAATCATTCCCCCTGCATTTCATGCAAACCGTGTGGGGTCTACCGAAGCTTTCGGCAACCTCACCTTACATCCTTCATTCACGCAAACCCTAAACAACACCGAAGTTTTAACTACCGATTCCAGATCAGACATCGTTAAAGAAAATCAAACTCAAAATCAAACCGGTCCACAATCAGCGTATGCCAAGCCAAACAAGCGAATACGTCACCAAAAGAAGTCCAAATTAACTCCAGGCAAGCGAGAATCGAAAACTATCGAGAGGAACCGACAACAGTTGTTATCGTTCCCGCGACAGAGAAAAAACTGACAAGCTTACGGGAGTGGTTCGTACATCCGCCACCCAGCGGCGGGTAAGGTAGACCACCTGACCTACCTGTCGCGTGTGCCGCGAGATTTGAAATTCTGTCGGGAACGTCGGAGACTATAGCTAAGTATATATCTGTCAGGGAAGTTCATGTACAAAAAGAACTGTTTATATTACTGAAGTAGTACCCCTCCTTCTTATCCCCTTGGTCTGAGGCGTCTATTGCAATAAAAAAAAATTCCTTATTTAAATCAGGGATTTTTAAGTTAGGTGAGCTGCATTATTCCGTTTTTAAGATATCGAACGCCTGTTGATGCTTTTTAGACCATAATAAATCTACGCTCTTCTTCGTAGAAGATCAGTTAAAGGAGCTGTCATGATTGAAGAGTTACATATTTCCATACGATTATAATACCCACTACAGCGCCAAAGTGCTGTATCCCCTTTTACGTTAATAGGTACCGGAAGTTATGAATAGCCGACACCTTACATGGACTACTTTAGGACCTTGACTATACACATAAAACCTAGATAAACATGTTCGGTTTTTTTAAAAACTCACATTTACTCTGAGATTATTTGTCTTTGTCTCTGTAGCACTAGTTCTAGTATATGTGAATGTACTTCTAAGGTATTTAGAAAAGATTATAAGACCAACCAATAGGCATGTAGGGTATCCCCTAAAAGTCTCCAAACACTATATTGTAATTGGGGCGCAACGTAAGCCGGAGGCATACGTAAAAATTGATAATGTCCCCTGTGTGTGCTGAAAACCGGTGTATGAGGTACAATCACTTAGGTAATGGTATCTGGTTAAAAGCTTTTAAGTAAGTCCAAGCTGGTGAAAAATTTATTCTAACCTAACAGAGATAAGATGTCGTAGGTACTGGCACTGGAAACTATCGGGAGTCGTTTCCTTGTTTAAGCGACAGAATCTACGCAGATACGCCAAGTCCGATCTTTTACAGCATGACGTTTGAGGGGAAAATTATATGGGCTTATTTGATTTCCTAATGACTCCTATTACTAACATTTTTCAACTTCGTCATTTATCTCTATTTTGAAATTTCATTGAGAGTCTATACGAAGGTACGTATATAGCTTTATGTTTGTCCTTAGACCGTATTTTGTGTTAAATTACATCCGTTTTTTCCCCTTTCCCCAGAGATCACTCGCTAGTGGAGAAACTCCTGGTATTTCAGATAAAAGATAAAAAAAAATTTTTGCTGAATCACCTCTGCTTGAATGACTTTACGGATATTACTTTAGATAGAGTATGAGAGATTCATCTACGACTGGTTGGGCGGTATTAAATTTTAGCAACAATAAAAAATGCGATATTTATAACTTCCGTATCCACGATATGTATACGTTTGTGGATCACTAGATTTAACTTGTTGCTGCTAGTCAACCGTGTCTAGGGCTTTGTTCGCGGAAATCGTTATATTTCAGAGTGTCGGGAAGGATTAAAATTTCATTTCCCAGCAAGGTCTTTTTACACGCACTAAGACATTCGAGGGTGCATGCGTCTCGAGATTTTGCGTGCAAAACTGCGACTGCGGTTGTGGGAGAATTCTGTTGGGTCATTTGAACAATGTTACGATTTATGAGACAAATGTATAGTTCCTTTATATAAGTTATTATTTGATTAATTGTCTCTTTTTTGTTCAAACTGATTTTAATATGTTTGAAGGTTTATATGATTTTCCTTTGATAAACACGCCTTATTTTGCAGGATGTAAGATAATATTTTGTGTATCCCTAGATGGATATCTTACAATTACACTAGATACAGATCAATGTTTTTTTATAACTATAGAGGTATCTGTAAGCGCTCGCTTATCCGGACTTCTCATTAGGGAAGTTCGAACAACAGACGGTGAGTCCGTAAATACAGGATATTACGTGTACTAAAGGAATAATACAAGATATTCTAATTTTTTACGGTGCGTACAGTCGGGCTTAATCCACCACTACTTATAATAACTTATGTATTAAAAAAACGAGAACCTGCTCTGATTACTTGATACAGTCGTGTGATTCATAGGAAAAAATCCTTTTTAAGTCAAAAAGATATTGGCATGTATGATCCAACATCGCTTTTCCCCACTCTGCTAGAGTCGCTTATTGTGTGGAATTTGCTTTGCTTTGAAAACTCGGCAGATTTAACTAACCTTGACCGCTTGACTGGATGACACAATACCCAATTGCTTAAGCACGATTTGTTTGTTTCTGAAAGGGCTACTGTTTACCTATTTCTTTTTGTAATAATTAGGATCCTTCTCTTTATTACCATCGACAATGTATTGTATGTTTTTAGCATTATGTTGCTGCTAGTTACGTAAAAAACAACGAATGTATGAATGACGAACTATAAAGAATTGAGCGATTACTATTAAAATAAGTTATCTCTACTGCGTTATCGTGTACTTGCTGTTGTTTACTTCATTCTTTGCTAAAATTTGAAATAGTGAGGGATCCTGTTCAGCGCATTTAGCCTAATGAAAGTTTTTCATAGACATGTTATTCCTTGCAATCCAGCCATATTTTTAAAGTTAAGTTGAGTCATTGAGGTTCAATTTTTTATATAACTCAAAAGCTCAAGGCTAAAACTGCGATCGGGACTTTGCAAAGGGAAGCATTTATTTGTCATGACCCGAAATAGTGTTCCTCTAATTTATATAGATTTGTACGGGTGTTCCACTTGTTTTTTGTGTGTTTTCTAATCACTACGGTGCTTAACGACCCTATCCATGCATCTGTATAATTACAGACGTCCACTGCGTAAACGCATATTCACTGTTTAATATGATTTGTTACGTAAGGGATTAATAATCACCCAAAATGATAAAATTAACATAGTATATGATTATGATATTTCAGTAGAACTTCTGGAAACAGACACTCAAAGATAAAAACTCGCAGTAACGATATCTCAATGATGTAGATAATTTCTGTAAAAAAGTAAGATTAAGAATGTCTCGTAACTTCAGCCACAGGAATAACGAAATTCGACCTGCAAAGGAAACACTCAAAGTTACTCCAAATGAATAAAAAATTGTACTTAACTTGCTTTTGTGGGAAGTCACGGTGTTCCGATAACGACACACGGCCTTGGTCCTCCTTCTCTATTTAGCGGATGACCTGGTTTTTTGGCTTGTTTCCCCCATGCGCGATGTTTGGATGATTCGAGCCCTTGTAGATCCGATGCTGCAGACGCGTTCGGTTTGTTTCTTGAAGTGCCGGAAACGCTCAATAACGATGTTTTCTTGAATGATTCTAATGAGAGACGAAGCTTGCGTTGCCGTAGGAAAAGGACACGTCGGTTTTGTTTCTTGAAGTTATTCACTAAACGATGATACTAAGTTGCTTGAAGAATCTCTTGCTTTCGTCGTCAAGAGTTCTTGTTGTTTTCTGAAGTCGCTCACTAAACAATGATACTAGGTTGCTTGAAGAATCTGCTGCTTTCGTCGTCGTTGACTTCATGATTTATTATTCTGGTTTTACTTCGGAGAAGTTGTAGAGTTCTTCTGGACCGCTGCCACAACTTTTAGGCGCGTACAGTCGCTGCCACCACTTTTAGTGCTGTTGCCTTGTATAATAAGGCGCCCTATGAGGTAATGTTAGACTTGCGATAATCGTAAGCCAAGTCGGTTGGTATTGCACTTCCATATTCAATGGAGTGTCTTGGGGTTTGTAGATCACTTACGAAGTCGGTATTATCTTCTTTGGTTATGAAAATGATGTGTTAAACTCATGATGATTCGGTGATGAGGTTAGGATCTAGTAGAAACCACGAAGTACAAAAATACTTATATTCTCTGAATTTACATGGTGAAGATCAGGTATGATTGTACAAGTCTTCTAATGACGATAGCTTGATCGCTTCTGCCAATGATGATGGCTAATTCTATTCTCTCTACATGATAAAGCTTAGGTAAAGAGGTACAGGTCTTCTAATGATGATAACTTGATCGCTTCTGCCAATGATGATATCGCTAATTCTATTCTCTCTACATGATAAACAGCTTAGTGTAAAGAGGTACGGTCTTCTAATGACGATAGCTAACTCTATTCTGCCTTGTCTACCATCTCGGTTACAAGTCATAAAGGAGCAGACAGTAGCTTGAACATATGAACATACAATCAGACGACATAGTTACATACGAACACACAATCAAAATGAGACACGCTACAGATCACGTAGGCCGTTTGAATTATAGGTCGCGGTAGTTGTCTCAAGCAGGGAGCTTGGACTAAAGTTTATAAACAATTGAATGACTACAGGTGACGGCATGTCAACTTAGCCTACATACTTATTGTATACGTCATCTTTAGCGTCTCTAGTCTGATCACATTCCTGCAAGCAATCTGGTTGACCTCTTTAGTTTTAGTATATACTATATGGACTAACATTCCATATTTTTATTATGTAAACACTTACACATGTATATTTGACCTGTGAGTCTTTTTTCCTTATGAAGCGATCCAGTGCTACTAGTTCATCTAAAGCCCAGCTTTTCTGGTGCCAGCCACATTATGGTACCAACTTCAGAGCTTTTAGAGCCCTGAACTCCTAGTTCATCTGGCACGCAGCTTGCCATGCACCCGGCTCATCTAACTCCAGTTCATGCTCCAAGCACCCACCAGCTCCCACCAGCTCCCACAACTGCCAGATAGCACAAGTGCCCACTAACTCCCATGAGCTCCCACCATCTCCAACTTCTAGCTCGACTGGCGCCCACCTGTTTTGGCTCCAGTTACAGCCTGTCTCCAGTTCATTCTCCCAGCATCCATAACCACTCTTCAGCTTTATGGGAGAAATAGGAGGTCTCTATCCAGTTGGATTTTCAGAGAACCATCCTTTACATATGGTGATAGGACAAGATGCTTTTTCATCTGCTGACTAGAATGTATTGTCCCTCACCTAAATGGACTTTTAACTTGAGAGACACTCAGATTTAGGAGAGCATTTTGTCTAGAATGTATTGTCACTCACTTAAATGGATTTTCAATTTGAGAGACACTCAGATTTAGGAGACCATTTTGTCTAGTGTGAAGCTAAGGACAACAGAGTAGCCTCTTCCTCCTTAGCCTTCATGTGTTTTATGACCCATTGTTCTTACGACTTTCAACCTACTAGAATTGTAAAATCGATCTTTGTTTCTCAGTAAATTTAATGTAAGTTGAAAACAGTGTTAAATTTCCAATAGCTTGAGACCATTTTTAGTAACTGGCATAGTATTGTGGAAGGAAGCAAAAGATTTTTTCCTACTGTCTCTTCTCTTTTGTAACAAGTGTCATAGTATAAATATCTCTCTTAATGTGGATATCCTTATGACTCATGTATTTACTATACTGCATATGTATACAGTATTGATTTGTTAATTGTCCTGACTTAAACATGCGGAGGCTACCATACATTTTAGGACAATTAACTCAGACTAGCCTATACATAACAATTCAAACCATAGGCTAATATAAAGGTACCTCATAGGCCTAGGCTACTATATTTCTTGGCCTATTCTTAGCTGGAACTGGTACTTGACGTCGGAGACGGTCGAATCTTCATTGTTGTAATAAGGGTTGAGGGAGAGGCTGGCTCCCGGGGTTTTTTTTAATATTTCTTCTTAACAGTAGGTGGGTACATTGTAAAAGCGGCTTATTCCTAGCTGTACTCCTTCAATACCAGTTCAACACCGATTCTTATACTGATTCCTACATTGGACCCCTATACAGGTTCTTACACTAGGCCCCTATACTGGTTCCCTGTAATACGAACAGTTCATTTAGGACGGCAATCTCGTGCCAAAGAGCATGCAGTCATTAGGCCTTTAGGCTATGCTACTCATGCCTAACTTTACTGTTACACATCGCAGTTAGCCTGACTTTATATGCATAACATTGGTGGAATTTACTCTAGAACTGACATTTTTATAAACATATGGAAGACTAATTCACATCTTAGCCTACATTTAGTTGATGGTACAATTGCAACAACATGCAAGTTCAACATGGTGCAACTTACGTAACAGTACCATTACAATTCTTGGCAATTGGCAGTTATATCAAAGAAAAAGTATAAAGAAACACTACCAAATGTTATGGCAACATATACATTATAGACTATGACAAGTGCATACCTTTTACAAGGGAGAAATAAATAATTTCAAATGAATATAAGGGGAGAGACATTCGTTTCCCCTCAGCGTTGCCGTACTCGTCTCGAACAGAGCAATTTGCTTATGCAACTGCGCACTTGATTACAGTTATGTACTTACGTACATACACTCGATCATAGACAATCTCAACTTAGAGTGGCTAGCTTAACATCTTGATAAGATGAAAACCAATTCGGTTTTCCAGTCCACCAATTTCCATGAGTACTGTCATAAATGCTCAATGAATGATTTCCATCATTACACAAGTTGTTGTGCTTCGCAGAGCCAATGGCTACAGTGTACCGGAAGTACCCACCAGTCTCAGTGGATGGCTTGTGGTTTTATTTCAGTGTAGGTGACAAATGTTACCTGGTTATTTTTTATACTGGTCTTACCCCCCAGGGCAAGGGCAGTACCAATTTATTCTTTGATAGCCATGGGAATACTCCATCGCTACAAAGTTCACTCATAAGTCGAGGCTCTCCATGGTTTTATGGCCCAGCCACTACATGATAAGTTTAGAACCAGCCAGGAGCAGTTTCCTACTGCAGACTCTCTTAACTGATAAGAGACGACAAGCATGTATTCAAAGCTAGCAACTTTTCTATTTAAAATTCATTACATAACTTACTGTTTTGGAGTAGAATATGTTCATCAATCCCGCCTCCTGTCCGTGTAGGAATTAGTAATGTAATTACTTGATAAGTAACTTTAATAAAAGTGACATTTTTATGATAAAATAAGATTTTATATATAGTTACCGAGTAATTACATGAACAAAACCCACCCTCCGAACATAAGGCATGAACAGATTTATGTCATATATACTAAAGTTGTTCCTGATGTCATGTATAAATATTTTTAATGACAATTTTCTTATTACTCATGTATTTACTATACTGCATATGTATACAGTATTGATGTGTCAATTGTCCTGACTTAAACATTCAGAGGCTACCATACATTTTAGGACAATTAATGCGGACTAGCCTATACATAATGCAAACCATAGGCTAATATGAAGGGACCTCATATGCCTAGGCTACTATACTTCTTGGCCTATCCTTAGCTGGAACAGGTACTTGACGTCGGAGACAGTCGAATCTTCATTGTTGTAATAAGGGTGAGGGAAAGGCTGTCTTCTGCAGGGTTTTTGATATTTCTTCTTAACAGTAGGTGGATACATTGTAAAAGCAGCTTATTCCTATTCCTAGTTGTATTCCTTCAATACCACTTAGATCCAACACTGATTCTTACATTGGACCCCTATACTGGTTCTTACACTGGACCCCTATACTAGTTCCCTGTGATACAAACAGTTCTTTTAGGACGACAGTCTTGTGCCAAAGAGCATGCATTCACGCGGCCTTTAGGCTATGCTACTCATGCCTAACTTTACTGTTACACATCTCAGGTAGCCTGACTTTATGTGCATAACATTGGTGGAATTTTCTCTAGAACTGACATTTTTATAAACATATGGAAGACTAATTCACATCTTAACTGATATTTAATTGATAGTACAATTGCAACAACATGCAAACTCAGCATGGTGCAACTTACATAACAGTACCATTACAATTCTTGGTAATTGGCAGTTATATCAAAGTAAAAGTATAAAGGAACACTGCCAAGTGTTATGGCAACAAGTGCATACCTTTTACAAGGGAGAAATACATCATTTCAAGTGAATATAAGGGGAGATACATTCGTTTCCCCTCAGCGTTGCCATACTCATCTCGAACAGAGCAATCTGAGCTTATGCAACTGCCCACTTGGTTACAGTTAAGTACTTGAAGTATGTACACTCGATCATAGACAATCTCGACTTCGAGTGGCTAACTTAACATCTTGATACAATGAAAACCAATTCGGTTTTAAAAATATTTATACATGACATATGGTGGCAGCGGTGGGATTTTCTCTAGAACTGACATT
Organism: Macrobrachium nipponense; assembly: GCF_015104395.2. Taxonomy (NCBI): domain Eukaryota; kingdom Metazoa; phylum Arthropoda; class Malacostraca; order Decapoda; family Palaemonidae; genus Macrobrachium; species Macrobrachium nipponense. The sequence continues at coordinate 67,876,090 of NC_087208.1, read as the reverse complement.
TTTATAAACATATGGTAGACTAATTCACATCTTAACCTATATTTAGTTGGTAGTACAATTGCAACAACATGCAAACTCAACATGGTACAACTTACGTAACAGTACCATTACAATTCTTGGCAGTTGGCAGTTATATCAAAGTAAAAGTATAAAGGAACACTACAAAGTGTTATGACAACATATACAATTTAAACTACAAGAAGTGCGTACCTTTTACAAGGGAGAAATAAGTAATTTCAAATGAATATAAGGGGAGATACATTCGTTTCCCCTCAGCTTATGCAACTGCGCACTTAGTTATAGTTACGTACTTACGTACGTACACTCTATCATAGACAATCTCCACTTCGAGTGGCTAACTTAACATCTTGATATGATGAAAACCAATTCGGTTTTTCAGTCCATCAATTTCCATGGATACTGTCATAAATGCTAAATGATTGATTTCCATCATTACACTGATACACTCTTGCTAGGGGGCGGACCTAGTAACCGACACAAAATAGTTGAAGTGTGACCCAAGAGATTTTGAATTCAAGCTGCCATATAAGTGGAACTTATAGCAATGTAATTACTTGTTAAGTATATATAAAATCTTATTTTGTTATAAAAATTTCATGGTTATGCACTAAGTAGGGATTAAAGTACCTTAGTACGTATTAGCCAGCAGTTTACCAGTGCTAACATAGCCATTTAAAATCTCAACTTGAAATAGCTTTAGGGTGATAGGAAGTGAAGTTAGAAATATGAATCAACCTAGAATAGCTAGTGGTTATATGGCATTAAATTGGGTAATTTATCAAATATAAGATGAAAAACGATCCCAGATACGGTCAAAACAAATAAGATGTACAGATGAATAAGTTTACTTTTTTTTCTAGGCAAACATGGGCATTGAAAGATAGCTGTAATTAACAAGGGAATAGATTCCCTCTTTCATTATTATGTGTCCATGTTCTGTACAGATTTTTCTTCCTAGTATTTTGTTTAATTTGAAATTGCATAATCTCTATACTTTTAACCAGAATATTTACCTTCATCTTGTAGTATATGGAATACCATTGGTAATAGCGGTCTGGCCAATGAAGCTGGTAACAGATCTGAAGCTTGTTAAAAAGCGTGTGGGAACCCATCCACGTGACCATGACCGATGTTGAAGGTGCTTTCTTCATTGCTAAATTGTTTGACTGGTTAATGGTTGTGAATTGTTTTTCGATAGTTTTTTGTAACTATTTTGGATGGATGGTGCCTGATGATTCATTCCTCTTCACCCAGAAAGAGTAGGCATGTACTCATTTCATGTCTGGATTCCGTTGACCCTCCTGTGTGTGTGTTATTCAGAAGCCAAGGGTGCTTGCTGTCTCATAATTGTGTTGAGCTTGTTTTGTCTTCCTGCCCAGTGGGAGAAATAATGTTCAAGGAGGGAGAAGGTGAAGGTGGTTGATCAGAGTCTTCCAAGGGCAATACCCTTCCAGAATCATCTCTGCCTCATACTGTGACCTTCTGTGTGCCTTGACTGTGTCTAGCCCTGTCACTATTACTTCCACTGTGACTGTCTACCTACAGCCCCTCCACTTGGTCTGTGGAGTGTGTGCATGAACTAGTCAACAATCAAGCAGCCGAGCAGTACCCCCACCTTTTGCATGGATCTGCATCAAAGAAACTTGACTTCCCCTTACTCCTGCCTCAGCAACCTCTTCTAGTTTCACTTCCCTCATTTTGTGATGATCGGGATTGCAATAAGTTGGGAGGCGTTCAGTCTTATACCTACACTACTGATGAAGTGTCTTGGAGTGTTGATTAACATGGTGGCAGGGAGAGTCCATCCAACAGACAGTTGAACTAAAACATGCTGGGAGATTTCAATGTGCAAGGAACAACCAGGTTGGCTTTGGAAAATTCTCAAGGTTTACCTGTTGTCTCTTCATTTAATGTTTATTCTGTGGTTGAGTGGACCCCATTATGAAGTAAATGACTTATCTTATGATTGAGGGGATTTGCTTCAATTTTTTACCACTTATTCTGCAACCAATGAAAATTCTCTCTTTGAGAAATTTCAAAATTCGATCTCTAGCTAAAGTAATATTTTAGTTGGAAAAAAAATATGACGTCACTTTTAAAAAATAGTATGCAAAAAAATTTGCATTATTTAGAGTTGAAAAAAGTAAGTTTTGAGATAAAATAAAAAAGATGTTACGGGTGGGTTCTTTGAAAAACCCTGAGGGGATCGGGACATCTTGAGTGAATTATCATCCCTTTATCACTACAACCCGTTTTCTATGAAACGCTACCGCTAGAGAAGATGAGATATTGTAGTGGGTGATTTTTTTTTTTTTTTTTTTTTTTTTTTTTTTTTTTTTTTTTTTGTTTTTTTTTTTTTTTTTTTTTTTTTTTTTTTTTTTTTGCATTTGGCATTTGTTTTGACTTCATTTTTTATTTTATTTTATTTAGTTTTTTGTGAATATAAAAAGTGATGTATATATATATGTATATATATACATATATATATATATATAATAGATATCTATATATATATATATATATATATATATATATATATATATATATCTTCTTCCCAGCTTGTTCCCATTTTTATATGGGGTCGCCGTTTCGGATGAGCCGTTTCCATCTATTTCTATCCTGCGCTTCTGCCTCATCAATTCCCTTCTCATGTAAGTCTGCTCTCACACAGTCCTTCCATCTCTTTCTTGGTCTCCCTCTTCTTCTTCCTTCCTTGCGACCTCCACCCCCATAGTATGTCTCCCAGCATGGTCTCATCTCTCCTCAACAGGTGTCCATACCATCTCAGCCTCCCTCCTGCACTTTCTTTGATACTTCCACCACCTCATTCGACCCCCTTATGTAGTCATTTCTGATCCTATCCCTCTCTGTCGCCCCAGACATCCACCTAAGCATTTCTGCATTTTCTGCCACATCCATCTTCTTCTGCTCTGTTTTTCTCATGCTTGCTGTTTCCGTACCATACAGCATTGCTGTTCTTACCACCGTCTTGTGAAATTTACCTTTTAACCTAAGCGGCACTCTTTTGTCACAAAGAACTCCAGAGGCCGCTCTCCAGTTGTTCCAGCCTGACTGTACACGATGATTTACTTCTTCTTCCATACTTCCTCCAGCGTTAACAAAAGATCCCAAATACTTAAACTTATCATCTCTCCTTATTTGCTCCCCACCAAGCTGAATACTTTCTCTATCATCCCCCTCAGTGGTGGTACACTTATATTCTGTCTTAGATCTACTTATTCTCATTCCTCTGTCCTCTAGTACTCGTCTCCATCTTTCCAATTTCACTTCCAGATCTTCCCTGCTCTCTGCACACAGAACAATATCATCCGCATACAATATGTTCCATGGTACTGTCTCCCTTACTTCCTCTATTATAACATCCATCACTATGTTAAAGATAAATGGGCTCAGAGCCGACCCCTGGTGTAATCCTACTCTCACCTCAAAACCTTCTGTCTCCCCAACACTGCTCCTCACTCTGGTAAATACATTCCGGTACATCTCTTGTATCGAATCGCAACATACTTCTCTGGTCACCACTTCTTCCTTCTCCCTCAGACTCCCTCCATACCTCTTGTCTTCGGACTCGGTCATAAGCCTTTTCAAGGTCAATGAATACCATATGTAGGTCCCCTTGTCTTTCCCCGAATTTCTCCATCATTTGCCTCAGACAAAATATACCATCTGTTGTTCCCCTTTCCTTCATAAATCCCATCTGCTCTTTACCTATTTGCACTTCTTCTCTCAGTCTAGCATCTATCATCCTTTCCAGTATCTTCAAAGTGTGGGACATCAATTTAATGCCCCTATAATTACCACACTCTTGGACATCGCCTTTCCCTTTAAAAATTGGGATCAATATACTCCCACGCCACTCATTTGGTATCTTTTCCTGTTCAAGGATCTTTATCATAAGATCGTACAGTATATCCACTCCTTCATCTAATGCTATCCATGCTTCCACTGGAATCATGTCTGGTCCGGTTGCCTTCCCATTCTTCATCTTCTTCAGTGCATTTAGTACCTCTTGCCTAGAAAACCTCATTACCATGCCAATGTTCATTTGCCCATCCTCTCTTATTAGTCTATTATTTTCTTCATTTAACAACTGTTCGAAATATTCTTTCCATCTCTTCACAATGTCTTCCTCCTTTCTAAGTACTACACCATCTTGATCCTTTATTTGTTTGATAGGTTGTAATATCTTTTGGTGCTCTTTTTTTTCTAGCCTCTGATAGCTTGATCATCTTCTTTAATCCTTCCTTTGTCCCCAGCTCATTATACACATCATCATACGACTTTGCTTTAGCTTGGGCTACCACCTTTTTCACCACCTTGTTTTTCTCTCTGAACCTATCTCTGCCTTCCACTGACTGTGACTCTTCCCATCTTTTCTTTGCCTCCTTCTTATCTTTTACTACTTTCTCAATGTCTTTATCCCACCACCAACTCTCCTTTTCTTCCCATATGATACCAGATTTCTCTTAGCAGCTCCTTTCCATGCCTTCTTATTACTGCTGCATTTCGTGCCCATCATTCTTGAACATCTTCAATCCCTATATCAATATCCTCCAAAACCCTCCTCTTAAACTCTCTCTTCTTATCCCCTTCCTTCTCTAATTTGTACCATTTAATTTTCCTTATCCCTTTAGCTTTGGTTGTTCTTTCCCTTTTTAACTTCAAATCCATACATAGCAGTCTGTGTTGGGGGGCTACATGGTCGCCTGGAATAACTTTGCAGTTCTTGACCTCCACCAGATTTATCCTTTTATACAAGAAGTAGTCTATCTGGGAAAATCTTCCCCCACTCTTATATGTTATTGGGTGTTCCCTTTTCTTCTTAAAGAATGTGTTTACTATTGCCATGTCGAATGACACAGCAAAGTCCACTACACTATAGTTCCGCATGGTAGAACTACAGTACTATTCCGCGGCGGCTTAGACTATGGCACTAAACACGGCGAAATACATTGGACGCCCCAATCCCTAGTGGATGTCGTATCCGCGGTTACGTTCCTTGCAGTCCGTGCGGAACTATTCTGTAGAATTACCATAAATACCATAATGTAAATTATGCGGTGAGTAACGGAAACATACTTTACAACATTGTTATGGAAAGTAATAAATTATCAGTGTTTCGTAACCCCAGAATAGATGATGTAACAAATCAAGTATGTTATTTTCTGAAAAATTATATGTTCCAAAATTGTAAAGAAATTTCCTAATTTGTTTTGGAATAAATAATTGTGAGCCATTTGCCTGTCCTTTAGTATGATTTTGTTTAACTTTATTTTTTTACCTTTTCATAAAATTTTTCTTTTTATAATAATATTTGCTTTTGTTATATTTGTTTTGTGTGGCTTTTGCCTATTGTAAATTTGCTTTAGTATATCAACATTTGCTTTGTATAAAATTTGCATTATAGCTTGGCATTTGCTTTTGTATAAATTTGCTTTTCGTTACTGTTTTTTATTTTTATTTACGTATTTATTATTATTTTTGCCTGGAATCTTTTGAATTTTGTAGGTGAGTATAGCAGCATGCTGCTACACCATTTGATGCATATCAATAAACTTTTTGAATTTGAACCATATGTTCACACATCACATCATATAGCAAGAAAATTGATAATGCAAAACCTTATCTTTGAATCAGTACTCGTGTTCTTTAACATTAAGACATTTTGACATGACCTGTGAGCTTATGCGTCTTTTTGGCAAAGTAAATTAATTCTTCCGGCCTTTTTAACAGTACTGCAACGTGATATTGCCAAGACTTGGTTTAATTTACTTTTTTTCCCCCTCCCAAACACCTCCCGGATGCGCGCAAAAAAAAACAGGGCAACCCCCACCAACTAAAAGCCTTTATTTCTTGCCTTAGCAGAGTAGACTTTAGCGTATGCACGCCGATACACACGCGGAGTATTGCAAGGTGTTTTAACCGAACAAAAATAGACATGAAGAGAATGCTGTACAAGAAACGTTGCTGACGAATACTCATAACACATTTTGTGTGTTTTATGTTTTAGATTATTTTAAAATTGGCACCAGCTTTCATGCTAGACTGTTAGCGTAGAATAAGTGGCTTAATGCCTGCACTAGACTCCCACTCCTTGGCAACCAGTAATATTTACGCTATTCGAAGGGTTTGCTATTTTTGTTTTAAGGGAAATTGTGGATTATGACTTGATATACTATGGCGTGTAGTGTTGATGATAAGGTAAAGGATAACATAGTTTTATATTAGGAATTGTATATAAGTGGAAATAAATCCGAGTCATGACCGCTTCTGGTTTTGATTATTATCAATAGGCCGTTACGATTTCCTTATGAAGCGTTTGGTCCTTCTGTCTGAGAGTATCAGATGACTATTTATGAATGCAATTCTTTTCTTCAATTTTTGGAGTTTTAAGGATGATATGTTCATGATAATTTTGTAGTGCTTATATAATGTTTTTTTTTAGGATTATTTACTTTTATTTAATAGTAGAAAAGTCTTCGTCGTACATTGACGACTTGACCAAAATGGTTTATCAATATGAAATTGCCGTATATGTAAGTCGAACAATGTAATTAATAAATTAAATGCAAACTAACTCGAGTATAAGAAAGCTGTATTTGAACAAGTAAAGAAAGTGATGAGATTATTGTTCATGGTTTTCCCGTCTTTACCAATGGTAAGTCTGCTAAATTCCTTAATTATATCTGATGTTAAAAACATTGGCACCTACAGTGGTTGGTTAAGTTTAGATTGATCTTATGCTGGTAAATACCCTTGTCCAGAGCCTCAGGACAAGTGTTGTAGTGTGAATTAGTATAAGAGACTCGGTGTGGTCCCGTGTGGGCCCTTGGACAAGGGCTGGTGTCGACCCTTGGACTGCTCGGTCCTTTGTTCCATTAGTAAAGACCAAAACGACTAATAGAGGTCATCCGTGGACGATACTACTTTTGATATGTTAATTTATAGTCAATTCACGTAAAAGTCGCTTTCCTCTTAGATTATCGAGCTTCTTTATATGTCGTAGGTTTTTGTAAAATTTTCGAAAACATAAATATTTTGTTAAGAGGATTGAACTTTTCTGCAAATAACCTTTTTGTATAAAGCTTCGTCCACTAGCCGTCATCAGTCAGCGAGAGGACAATGGCGAGATTTGTGTAGTAGTGTAGCTCTGGCTTCCCTTCAAAACGCATAAATCTTTCGCCTTTTACTAAAGATTTCCGTGGAGGGGAGCAACTCAATGAGTCTGTAAACCAGTTTTTACTGCGGTCTACTTCCAGTAGACCCTATGAGATTGCATATGAGATTGTTAATATTTCTATTTACTATTGAAATATTGATCAAACTAAGAGGCTGCTGTAGAGCGAGATCCCATGCCATGCCAGGCCAGCACAAGGCTGGCTAAATCTAAGCTGTGCCAGTATATCAAGTATAGATAGTTTTCCATCCAGAGTGAGACCCAGATGTAAAGACGGAAGTCGGCCATGTCGGCCAAGTTCTTTTGGCTGATCAATTAGAAAATCTAGATGCCTTGATTAAAAGGACTGAACTAATATTGCTCAAAATTAAGAAATATTTTCTAAGGAAAGGGCTATTATTAAATGCCACCAAAACGCAGTGCTGTTTGTGGGTAGCTCACAGTATATTAGCAAAATTCCAGATGACATTGTAATAAATGCGATGGGGATAAAGTAAAGATAAGTCAGCATGTGAAAAATCTAGGTCTACACATGGACAGGTCTATGACATTCAGTACTCACATTGACGAGCTGAGTAGAAAAGTCAGTGGCATTCTAATGTATCTAAGTAGAGTAAAAGATTACTTTGATGATACTACTCGAGCCTTGATTGTGGAAAGCCTGGTCCCTGATGTTGTAACTAAACCTGTATTAATATATGGGGAAGTAACAAATTGATATCACATGGAAAAAGCTTCAAAAAATCCAAAACTTTGCAGGTAGAGTAGCCGTTATTGGAGTGAAAAAACACGATCACATCACCCCAAACCCTCCAGCAATTAAAGTGGATAAAATTAAAAGAAAAGTGTATGTACGATGTTTGTGTTTTTGTTTTTAAAAGTTTGAGAAAAGAATATCCAACTGGCTATACACATTTCCTACAGTTGGTAATTGTAGGAATGCATTAACAAGACAGAATGAAAATCTATATGTAGACAGCTATCGAACAGATTTGGGTTCACGCTCGATGGCAATAAGGGGCCCAGCTTGCTGGAATAAACTACCTCTAGGCAATTCAAAGAAACATGTATAAGAGTTTTAGTTCTGAAGTTATTCAAAAGGAAACTTAAGCAATACTTCTTAAATTTTATCTTGAATGTATATATATCCTAAAAATTTTACAATCCAATTATTGTGAATTTTATGTAAATAAATTTATATTGTAATGTAGCAGAATAACCATTTTTATAATGGAATAAAGGTTTTTGACTTTGACTTTGACTTGACTGTGTTGAGCAAAAGTGACTCACAATTGTGATAAGAACAACTTTTCAGAAATTTGCAATGATATTGTACCTGTTAACCCTTTAAACATGGTAAACACTTGCAGTGTGTTTGGATGCCACAATAGGTCAAACAGAGACAGCAAATCGTATTACAAAGTCCCCGCTGTTTTGAGAAATGAGATGAAACTCAAAAGATCAGTGAAAGGAGAGCACTGAGAGCTTCTGGGATGAACAGGGTTCATTTTCAGGCGTCAAGACATACGAAAATCTTCTCAGCTCACTTCATTAGTGATGAGTGTTATTGTTACTTTAATATAATAAGGCACATGTACAGTTTTGTTGGGCAAGGGTGATTTGTCTGCCAATTTTCTACCCACTACCCACCACCAGATGGGACTGGGTACCGACTAGAAGATCGGCGGACAAATACAAACAAGATGGCATCTGGACGGAGTCTAATATTTCCCCAAATTGGTGGAAAAAACGACCTAACCTAACATAGGGCAGCGTACCCTAACCTGGCTGGGGGGCTTGGCCCCTCCTGGACCCCCCCAGACACCCTGTGAACATAAAAAACCTAACGACTCCAATAGCGCCAGGTCTTGACCTAACTAGTTCTGACCTACTTAACCACACCTAGGACAATGCTGCCTTACCTAGCCCCCAGAAAGCACATAAAATTCTTTGACTGATAACTGTAAAACCGCACTTACCTTATTTGAAATCGGAATCGTCGGAGAAATCAGGAATTACCGATTCGAACAACTTGAGTCTTCTTCTCTTAGGGGCTGGAACAACTGTTTTTGGGGGGATCTGGATGAGTGGAATTGGGGGAACAAGCACGGGTGGAAATGACGAATCCGTTTGTATGGCGGCATGTCACGATTGTTGGGTTTTGGTGAATTAGACTGCATTTTGATGGCGTTGAATCTACTCTATTTAACAGATAAGCACGTTTAACTAATTTGAGAAAAGCTGTGAAAGGGGCAATCTACATTTGAACGATAGGCTTCTTAATGCAATATATATACATAGAAAAATATGAATTATACAAACTTTTTTTATTGTACCACTTCTAGGCAAAACATTACGCGTCAACATGTAGATTCTATCATGTTTGTCTTTATGCGTGTATCGTTGGGATCAACAAAATGTAGTGAGTGATTAACGATAAGGTGTGTTTTGAAATGTTGACTTAAAGTGTGGTATGATTTCCAACAATCTGAAATTACGGTTGACTCTGGATGTATGTTTTTTATTAAAATTGGAAGGAGTGTTTCTGTAGATCTATCGGGAACAACTAGAAGGAATGTGTCCTTTGTTAAGCGATATATCCCGCTGAGAACCCAACAACCATCGACACATCGACCTTTATGAAATTTACTCTAGCCGAATTTGGACTCGTCAATTTCCACAACGTGTCATGGCCCCCAGATTTACCAGTTGTCCTGCACCAAAATCTCAATACAAACTATCTGGCAGAAATTGTACCAGTCTACTATGGTATGGTCAGACCCAATATTCAAAGTCATCTGTACATATTTCTGGGGAAGTTCATGAATACAGCAATGGATCAAGACTAAAATATCCTTGGACAGATGTGAACCAGAGGAGGAGCCAGTCAGAATGGCTTTGAGTTTCCGGCAATGTCGGATGTTACACCACCATTGGTAATTGTCGCCATGTTTCATGAGGCCGATGGTGCCTTCTTTACACTTCCCACAAACACCACTGAAATTGCCAAGCAGACCACTTTTCATCAATTACACAAGTAATGACTTCTTGTCATTACACAGAACACTAAATCAAGCAATGTGACCGGATTGGTGGCAGCAAATTGGACATGCTTGGGATACGACGCGGACACAGCCATGTTGGGAAGCTGGCAAAAGCTGAGAAAGGTCGTGGGGCACTTTGGGTCACAGGTCGCGGGAACAACGGTCACGAGGTCGTCAGCTGATTTGGGCGGAACTACTTATCTAGGTGAAGGAATTGGTGCCCCGGGCAGAAGGAGTTACACGGCCTGCCTGACAAATCTATACACTACTTAATAATAATAGTGAATAATTAAAGAATCCTGGGGTGCAGATATTTAACAAAGTAATTCATTAACAGCCACTGTGTTCTCTGCCAAATGATAGACGATTTAAAGCCGCTAGAAAGTTATTTTGGTCAAATCTTTAAAATTGGAAGTAGTGGATAGTGAAGTATGTGTTTGTTAAAATTGATGCTAAATATCATAAGTGCAAAAAATGGTTAGTGTTGTCGAAAATTTCCCCCGACTGGGTAGGTTCTATGTCCCCGGATGGGGTGGGACACTATGATGATCTGGCCTGAAATTAAATCATGTAAATTTGACAAAGTACATGAACTGAAAGGCGGACTCGCGCCAACGGAAGACTTACAAAAGGAAATCAACTTGAAAACAATTGACCACGAGATCCCAAATGCATACAAGGACACAAAATGAAAGTTTAAAAAAAGCGTGGAAAAATCCTATGGCATCAATCTCCGTGTCACCATGTCACTCGCATAAAAAAGAACAAAAAAACTTATTTGTGCAACACTTCGTCTGTTCGATTTCTCCATAACCGACATTCACATGAGCTACAGTAATTCATATGTCCAAAATCGCATTCACCACTTAAATCTATGGAGGGATATTTATTAAATCGCATCTCAAAGTGTAACCAAGGCAACTGCCCATTTGTTATTAACAAGGTTCAGTTTATTTTTTTATATATCTTTCAGGCTCCAGAGATTCAAAGTAATCAATTTTCAGCTAAATTAGAATTGAAAGTGAGAGGAATTCAAGATCCTGCTAAGAAACGTACGTATTCTACAATAACTGGAACCAGTAATGAAACAAAAAATCATACAGATAGAAGTAACAAGATGCAGCAAAGTAGGTCTCAAGAAGAAGTCAGTAATATACAGGATAAAACTAAGATAGTAAAGAATCAGGAAACAGGTGCAAATGAATTGGATAATATTCTATCAGATTCATTTGAGGTGTTAATGCAAATAGAAGCACAAGAAGATACTACCACAGAGGAGGAAGGAGGAAGTTGTGATGTACCGGAAATTAAAGAAAAAAAAAGACCTTTAGAGAGAACACCACCCAAAACAAAGAAACCAACTATAATTAGAGAAACATCGGTCAAACCAAAAACCAAAGATATGAAGAAAGAACAAAAATGAAATGAGAACATACCTTTATCTCCTAAAATAATAATAAAACCTATAGATGCAGAGATCCAAAACACCAAAGAAGTGGAAGAGAACCATACCATGGATGAATGTGACTATGTCAAGGCGATAAGGTTACTCCATCACCAATAATCGGTACAACAAGAATAAATAAAGCGGTAGATATACATGACAACACGTGGCTGTAATGATTGTTTCATTGCATTGTGCAATAGTAACAAAAATATAACAAAAGATTGCTTAACAAACATTATAAGAAGTTTTATGAAATATAGAAAGAGAGAGGCCACCGATTTAAACACCCATGAAAAAGGATGTATGTGTATTGAGCATTTAAAATATTATAAAGATAAAGAACAATGTGGTAAATAAAATTTTAGAAAAAATTCAAGTTGATAATGATACAAAAAAAGAAAACAAAACACCACCGATATAACATAATGTTTTCAATAGTTATATTATACAATGGAACGTAAATGGTCTACAGACCAGATTACACCTGGGAGAAGTACAAAGGTTAATAAAGGAATATGAACCAATGATATTATGCTTACAACATGTCAATAATACAATACCAACAATAGGTAAATATACCTTATTAACGACATCACGGGAAGAAGAAGGAAATTTAGGTACAGCCATATTTGTACATAGCAAAGTATGTTATGACAAAGTACCTGTAAATATTGCTGACCTCCAAATATCGGGTATTAAAATTCTAATTAAAAACTATAATTATATCATTTATAATTTATACAACCAACCAAATAAAAATTATGATGTTGATAAACTTGGAGAATTACTTAAAAATGCCAAAGAACCTATATTAATAGTAGGGATTTTAATGCTCACAACCCAATATGGGATTGTAACTGTTCAAACTCAAATAGAGCAGGAAGTAAAGTAGAAGAACTTATAGATTCAAATAACATGTGTTGTATAAATGATGATGAAGTTAGCACATATTATTAAAAAACACATGGAACATTTTCCTCTGTAGACTTAACTCTATGTTCAACAAAAATAGTTGACAGATTGGATTGGAACACAATTGATGACTTGTACACCAGTGATCATTTCCCAATATTAATTTCCTTTTTACAAAATAATCCAGCAAAACATGTTCCTCACTTTAGCATTTATAAAGCAAATTGGGAACAATATGAAATGCATACTAGAAGTATACCACCATTTGAATATCTAAAAGACCGTAATGAAACTAATAAGTTTCTTGTTAATTTCATCAAAAATGCTGCTGATAGAGCAATACCAAATTCAAAACCCCATCCAACAAAGCACAAAGTTCCATGGTGGTCCGATGAGCTAACAGAATTAATAAATATAAAACACTCAATAGGGAGACGATTGGATAATTTGAATAGAAAGTTCAGTCAAATAAATAAAACATTACCAATATTAGAAAGTACTTTACAAAAAATGACTATATTGTTGCTAGAAATTGAAATGTTAAAGCCTCTATACAACAAAATATCTGCAAAATTTAAACTCAAAGGAGTAATTCGAGGGGAGATAATTTCATAGGAGGAAACATATGTAATCGGATCTCTCTAATAATACTCCCATACAAAAAATATGGGAAAAATTCAGGAAAATAAGTGGTACCCATGTGAAACCACCCAGACATGCCATATTAAAAGACGGAAAAAGAATACTTGATCCAAAGAAATAAGTAATATAATAGGAGAAAACTTAGCTAATGTAAGTAGTGATAGAAATTTAGATGACCACTTCCGCACAAAGAAAAACAATATAGAACTAATAACAATAAATTTCGAAACAATAGAAGACATATATTATAATAGAAAATTTAATATGGAAGAGTTGGAATTTGCTCTCACTAACAGCAATAAATCTGCTCTTAGAGGTGACAATATTTGTTTTGAGATGATCTGCCACTTAGCACCTCTAGCGAAGACATACTTGTTGCAATTTTATAATCATTTATGGCTTAGAAATTTATTTCCTGATGAATGGCACAAAGCAATAATAATTCCTATCCCAAACTTGGAAAAGATCCAAGTAATGCAAATAACTACAGACCAATTTCTCTAACAAGTTGCTTATGCAAGTTACTAGAAAAAATGGTAAATGCTCGATTAACATGGCACATTCGTTTTTTTTTTTTTTTATATCGAAAAGGCTTATGATACTACCTGGAGGTACCCTATATTAAAAACTTTACAAAATAACAACATCCGTGGACATTTACCTAGGTTCATCCAAAACTTTTTAACAAATCGTAGTTTTCAAATGAGAATTGATGATGTATTGTCGAGAACATTTCCACTTGAAAATGGTGTTCCACAGGGAAGTGTCCTTAGTGGCACACTGTTTACTGTAGCAATTAATGATGTTAATAAAAATCTACCTACTGGAATCAAAAGCAACCTATACATGGCTGATTTTGCCATATATTTTTCAGCCTCTCGTATTAAACATGCAGAACGCATCATTAATAAAAGTATAATAAAAATAAATGAATGGACCTCATCTGTAGGATTTAAATTATCCATAAATAAGACTCAAGCAGTAGTGTTTTATAAAGATAAAAGGGGGATGAAAGGTGAAGTAATAGATTTAAAAATCAGACATCATAGTATACCAATTAGACAAACTTCAAAATTTTTGGGTTTAGTGTTTGATACTCACTTAAACTGGAAACCCCACATAACATACTTGAAATCAAAATGTAAAAAAACATTAAATCTAATTAGAAAATTATCAAACACTTCTTGGGGAGCCGATAGACAAACCCTTACATAACTGAATAAAGCAACAGTTCTGTCTACCATTGATTACGGTAGCGAAATATATGGCTCGGCGTCAGACGCAGTACTGAAAACGTTGGACCCAGTTCATAATGAGGGCCTTAGAATATGTTCAGGAGCCTTTAAATCATCACCGACCTCTTCTCTACAGGTTGAATGTGGTGAACTACCTCTCTCTCTCCATAGAGAGCTAGTAACAATGAAAAGTGCTCTGAGAATTAGGACAAGCGATTCTCCAACAAAAAAATTATTTGAACTCGGAGATATATTTATAAACAATCATCCACCCCCTTTTCCAATTAGAACTAGAAGATTGTTCGAGTCACTAAATGTGAATATACAAATTCCTCCAGTAGTAAAATTACCTCCGCCTTGGACAATGAATAAAATGAAAACCTGCACACAATTGAAATATTTATCAAAAAAATACTTATATACGCCATCACACCATAGACAACATACAATAGAGCATATAAACCGAAAAGGTCCACATTATGCAATATACACAGATGGATCTAAATCGGAACATGGACTGGGGATACATCACTAAATAATTTTGTGATTTTTAGTGACTCAAGAAGTGCCATAGAAGCCATCCAGAGTTATAAACCAAAAAGTAATAGTGTACAACAAATTAAATTATCAGTTCATAAATTAGATATTATTGGGAAAAATGTAGAAATATGTTGGATCCCTGCCCATGTAGGGATCAAAGGAAATGAAGAGGCTGACAAAGCAGCCAAAGAAGCAAATCAAATGACAAGATCAAGTGTGAATCTCCCTATGAGTGATTATGTAACATACATAAAGATGGGTATTATAAGGAAATGGCAACATATTTGGAATGAAGAGTCCGAAAATAATAAATTAAAGCAAATAAAACCTGAAGTTGGAAAGTGGAGTTCATCATATCAGAGAGAAAGACATGAACAAGTAATTCCGACACCTCTCCGTATAGGCCATGTCTGGCACATGGACACTTAATGATCAGCCCACGAAGTTCAGCTCATGAGTGCGCAGAGTGCAGGGAGGTTATAACTGTCAAACATGTGTTATGCGAATGCCCAAAGTACAACCAGCAACGACTGTCGACGCTTGGAAACAGATCTATGAAAGAAATCTTGTCAGAATCCTCTGCATTTTCAGTCATGGTTATTTTTATGTTCTTAAAGAGGTGTAATTTAGTTGATAAAATATAAACCTAAGTAAAATTTAAAAATACGAAAATTATTAGACTAATGAATTTTAAAAACAAAACTTTTAAATTTTACTTAACTTATTCTGATTTTATTTTTTATGAAAGTATGGATACATGAGTAAATGTATTTATAGTGTGCATGTGTTCCCGTGTGTGCCTTTGTGCAGTTTTTAGTTTAATTTTCACACTTTTGTCATCACACCGAAAAAACAATTCGGTTCCAGAGCTTTGCCTCTGGCCTACACATGATTTTTTTTATAATAATAATCAATTTTCAGTTTGTCAATTGCTCTTGTTTGCCATTTTTCGTGATGTGGTTCATAATTATTGGGAAAACGGTGAAATCTGATATTGACTTTGTTTACAGTGCTTGACCTAAAAGATGGCGGGGACTTACTTTATTAGGTGCTCGTCTATTGTGACGTCATAGGAAAACTATTCATATACGCTTTAAATGTGAGCGCTAGATGAAATGAGACCCAATCTTCTACATTTCCTTTTTCTCTTACTTTGTTGTTGTTCTTGTTCATGTGGTAGGGGGGGGGGGGGTGATGTGGAGGAAAAGTCTGTGGAAAAGCCTAAAAAGATCTGAAAAAGGTTGAGTTAAAGATGCAGGAATTTTGGAATAGGATATTTATGATTATAAGAATGAAAATGTAAAAAAATAAATAATGTGCATGTTAAACAGTACTGTAAAATTATCTAATAAAATGTGACATTTATTTTGATTTTTGTTGGTGAAAAAAGGTTCTGTTTGACTGTAGATTTTAGCACATTGTAATTTATTTGGTGTACTGAATTTAGGCTGTTTCTCTTCGATTTGTGTCCTTTTCATGTGATCCTTGTTGTTAGTATAAATAGTACTAAGTATGAGTATTAATTACGAAGACCACTTCACGTTAAATGAGGAAGATGTTTGCAACTTATAGGGAAGGGAAAATCTTGCACGCGTCCGGAGTAAGCTAGAGGTCGCATCATGCCTTTTTGTTTATTAATTAATTAATTAATTTATTTATTTATTTATTTACAAGAGTGGAAATGCGGGTGCCTGTTCAGGGACTTACTTCTCCCAGTAAATGCTCTCTCCAGTCTGTCACTCAGGTTATTGCACACAAATTCCACGTATAAGGGTGACATTTTATAGTTTATTCACAATGTCAAAAAATCAGTTGAACAATATAGTTTATACTTAAGATGATACAAAGGTCATTGGAACATGATTAAATACAAAATAAATTATGATGATGTTTTTACAAAATATATAAATATGGTCAATGGTAATATATTTCACGAAGAAGGTATGTGTAACACATCATGTCAATGTGCTGAGATTCCTTTAGGATATAGTAACCATGTGACTAAACTTCGATGTGGCCAAGCACAAAAGGTCTGAACAGAATATTTCATTGACTTTCGTTACCTTTACAGAAAAAAGCACTATTTTTATCAGAATTTAATCACAGCTTGTAAGACAGGTTATCATGGTTTTCAATCATTTAGTTATAACGATATCAATGTTACTCTTATAAAAATTGGAAATTCTGATAATTCCGATTTTAAAAACACGGGAAACAACAAAGGGCTGCTTGATGTAGGTTAAATTGGTCTTATGCTGGTAAAGGCAAGTGTTGTAAAGTGTGAATGGGTATAAGAAACTTGGTGTGGACTCTTGGACAAGTGCTCTATAATGTAGTATGGGAACAAAGGGCTGTTGTCGACCCTTGGACTCGTCCCGGTTCTTGGTCCATCGACGAAGTCCAAGACGACTAATAGTGGTTGTCCGCGGACGATACTCCTTTTGATATGTTAATTTAGAGTTAATTCACATAAAAATTGCTTTCTCTTAAAGTAGAAAGCCTCTATATATATCATAGGCTTTTGTAAAATTTTCGATAATCATAAATATTTAGTTAACAGGATAAAACATGTCTACAAATGTTCTTTTAGTTTAAAACTTCGTCCACTAGCCGTCATCAGTCAGCGGAAGGAGAATGGCGTGATTTGCGTTGAGGTGTAGCTCTGGCTTCCCTTCAAAACGCATAAATCTTTCGCCTTTTACTAAAGATTTCCGTGGAGGGGAGCAACTCAATGAGTCTGTAAACCAGTTTTTACTGTGGTCTACCTTAGTAGACCCTATAAGATTTCATAAGGAGTGGATACTGATTTCTAGTTGCTGTTAAGAAGTTTTGAGTTCATAATTCAATGTGGATGCGTGATAAGAGTCGGACAGCATTTCGCCAATCACAGCTTTTCACACAAACTAGATGCATATATATGGGAGACTTATTGTGTTTTTCATGTCAAAAATTAGCCATTTAACAATATAGTTAATACTAAAGGTGATACAGAGGTCATTGGAACATTATTAAAAATAAAATAATAAATCATTGTTTGGGTTTTTACTAAAGGTATAAGTATGGTGAGTGGCATTACATTTCACATACATATTTAAAGAAATATCAATGGCGGCATGTGTAACACACATAATGTGATTTAACCCTCTTACGCCGATTGGATGTATTAAACGTCAAGTCAAAATGTCTCCCGTATGCCGATTGGACGTATTATACGTTGACTCAAAAAAGTTTTTTTTTTTTTTAAATTCGCGGAAAAATACTAAAAGGCCTACCAGCCGAAAACTTTTGAATCGCGCCTTGGGGGATGCTGGGAGCTCACGGATCAAGGCGTTGTTTTGTTTACAATTGTTACGCAGGCGCGCAAGCGCGAATTTCTTTCTTATCGCACTAAAAAGTATCGGTGACATCTCAAAAATCATTTCGTCACTTTGACATAATTTTTGCACAGTTTTAAATTATCCGTTACATGGAGTATTATATATGAAAATGTGCGCAATTTTATGTAAAATAAAAAAAAAAAAAAAAACAATCATGATTGTAGCTTTTATCAGTTTTGAAATATTTTCATATAAATAACGATAAGTGCCAAAATTTCAACCTTCGGTCAACTTTGACCCTACTGAAATGGTCGAAAAACGCAATTATTGTAGCTTTTATCAGTTTTGAAATATTTTCATATAAATAACGATAAGTGCCAAAATTTTAACCTTCGGTCAATTAATTGTAAGCTAAAACTCTTATATTCTAGTAATATTCAATCATTTGCCTTCATTTTGCAGCACATTGGAAGTCTGTAGCACAATATTTCGATTTATGGTGAATTTATGAAAAAACTTTTTCCTTACGTCCGCGTGGTAACTCTTCCGATAAATTTTTTCGTGCGATTGTCCTTATGTTTGCACCATTTTAAATTAGCCATTACATAAAGTTTTATATATGGAAATGTGCGCAATTTCATGCACAATCAACTAAAAACAACCTATGGTTGTAGCTTTTATCAGTTTTGTAATATTTTCATATAAATAACGATAAGTGCCAAAATTTCAACCTTCGGTCAACTTTGACTCTACCGAAATGGTCGAAAAACGCAATTGTAAGCTATTCAATCATTTACCTTCATTTTGCAACGAGTTGGAAGTCTCTAGCACAATATTTCGATTTATGGGGAATTTATAAAAAAAAAAAAAATTTCTTACGTCCGCACGGTAACTCTTCCGAAAAAAATCAAAAATTTTTTCGTGCGATTGTTGAAATGTTTGCACCATTTAATATTAGCCGTTACATAAAGTTTTATATATGAAAATATGTGCAATTTCATGTAGAATGCAACTAAAAATGATTGAAGGTTGTAGCTTTTCTGTTTTTCGAAATATTTGCATATAAATCGCGATAAATAGAAAAAAAACCACGTTCGGTCAACTTTGACTCTTACCGAAATAGTCGAAAAACGCAATTGTAAGCTAAAACTCTTACCATCTAGTAATATACAGTCATTTATCTTCATTTTGAAACAAAATTGAAGTGTCTAGCGCAATATTTAGATTTATGGTGAATTAAAAAAAAAAAACTTTCCCTCGGCGCGCTGATTCGCGGACGCAAATCTCCGAAATGCGTACGTCGCATTCTCCTAATATATGCTCCTTTTCATATTAGGCGTTTTATAGAGTTTCATATATGAAAATGTGCGCAAATTCATGAAGAATACAAAGAAAAATATTTGAAGGTTGTAGTTTTTCTCATTTTTGAAATATTTGCATATAAAAAAATATATAAAAATTTTGACATTCGGTCAACTTTAACTCGTCCGAAATGGTAAAAAAACTGCAATTCTAAGCTAAAACTCTTACAGTATAATAATATTCAATCATTTTTCTTCATTTTGAAACAAATTGGAAGTCTCTAGACCAATATTTAGATTTAAGGTGAATTAAAAAAAAAAAACTTTTTTTTTACGTCCGTGCGTTACGAATTCATGCATCATTTTGTGATAATATTTTTTCTGTGTTGCTTTGATCGTTTTACAATGTGTTATATATCAGAATGATCGTAATTTAGTGTACAATACACCGAAAAAAAAGTAACTCGTTAGCTTGAACCGTTTTTCGCACAGCTCGATTTGAATACAATTATGTATGAATTTTTTTTTTGTCGCTACCATATATCGCATTATTTATATATGATAATGATATTTTTTTCATTTCTGATGGTTGCATACTAAACTTCAAGCAATGACAAAAAAAGAAGTCAAAATGAACTCTTAATCTTGAAAACTAAGCGTGCTGTGATTTTTTGAAAAAATTATTTTTTCCGCTTCCGCGCTCACTCCAAACCCGCCTCGGCATACGGGAGACGTTTTGGTTTTTAGGGCTTAGGCGTAAGAGGGTTAATATTAACGTACTGAGATTCCTTTAGGCTTCAGTAGTCAGCGACTTGAAGTGTAGACAAGGTCCAGCACAAAAGATCTGTAACCATGTGTTTCATAGACTCACTTTCTTTACAGAAAAATGCCCTGTGCCCAGACTTTGTTATCAAAATTTACACAACTTGTGCAAAGGTGAAGAAATAGATTTAACAGTCAGAAATCATAGTATACCAATTGCCTAAATTACAAAAATTTTCGGAATAGTATTTGTTACTCGCTTACACTGGAAAGCCCATAGAACATGTGTGAATTCAAATTTTAAAGGATTAAATCTAATAGTTGACCTACCTGGAGCTGCCCGGGAAAACTGAATGAAAGGGTATGAGTAGGGGATGGGAAGAGGGTGGGAAAGGGGAGGGAGAAAGGAGAAGGGAAGGGAAAGTGGTAGGAGGATGGAAAAAGAAAGGAAGAGGGAAGGGGTGGTGGAACTGGGCAGAGGGAAGGAGGAGGGTTGGAAGGAGAAGATAGAGGGGGAGGGTGAGGGAAGGGGAAATTACATTTCTGTATTAGGGGAGAAAAATCATCTCCGCTGAACATAAGCCCGTCTCCCTTTCAAATAAACTGCACAGCAAAGTGTAGGAGAATCATGCAAGGATCTGTCTTCAGCAAACTGCACGAATGTACTGATAACTCACTGCTGTACTATACTTCAGAAACTCCCCCTTCCTCTTCCTTCCCCCTACCCAAGGCCGTCATTCAGTTTTCCTGGGCAGTGCCAGGTAGGTCAGCTAGTATATATACTATATATATATATATATATATATATATATATATATATATATATATATAAAATAAATTATTAGCTATAAACCATCCCTGATCAAAAAATGTAGAAGTATGTTGGATCTCTGCCCACAAAGGGATCAAAGGAAATAAAGAGGTAGATAAAGCAGCCAAAGAAGCAACCCACATGACAAAGTCAAATGTGAATATCCCTGTTACTGATTAGTATGTAACACAAATAAAGGTTTTGGTATCATAAATGAATGATAATATTATGGAATGAAGAACCTGAAATAGTAAATTAAAACAAAGCCTAATGTTAAAAGAATTGAGTTCATCATATCAGAGAGAAAAACTTTCACGAGTAATTCTGACACGTCTCCGTATAAATTAAGTGTATCATAGTTCAACTAGACCACCGAGGTGATTAACAGCTCTCCTAGGGCTGGCCTGAAGGATTATTATTTTTTTTTTTTGTGGTGGCTGGGAACCATTTGGTAACTTAGCAATGGGACCTACAGCTTATTGTGGGATCTGAACCACATTATATCAAGAAATTAATTTCAATCACCAGAAAGAAATTCCTCTGATTCCTCACTGATGGTTGCGGGAAGTGAACTCAGGCTACCAGATTGATAGTCGAGTATGCAACCCACTTGTCCAGTGAGAAACCCAATAAGTTAAGTATAACTTAGTTTTACCAGACCACTGAGCTGATTAACAGCTCTCCTAGGGCTGGGCTAAAGGATTAGATTTTTTATGTGGCTAGGAACCAATTGGTGTTGTAAGGCCCATCCACGCTCTCGGTGAACTCTGTTCGATGTGACGTCAGAAGCGGAGAAACGGGATAAGGTTCTGACTTTTCCCATTTGATGTCTCATCGGACAAAGTTCATCAGGCAAAGCTCGACTGTGTAGATGGGGCTTTAGTAATGTGATTCGAACCACATTATAGTATCGAGAAATGGATTTCTAATCACCAGAAATAAATTTCTCTGTTTTCACTTTGGCAGTTTCAGGAAGTGAACTCAGGTTACCAGATTGGTAAATGAGTACAGAACCCACACTCATCCAGTGAGGAACACGTCTATGTATAAGCCATGCTCGTCTGACACATGGGCACTTAGTAAACAGCCCACATGGCACAACTCCTGAGTGCTGAGAATACAATAACAGTCAGACGTGTAGTGTATATGTTCAAAGTATGAGTAGTGATTGTTACCTTTTTTAATAAATCAGAGAAATTTCAGTCATTCCAATTAATATGGTCACGAAGAGATGTAATTTAGTTCAAGTATAGACCATTTAATGAATTTTACAAACAAAATTATTAAATGCTTCATAACTTATTCAGATTTTATTTTTTTATGTATGCATGAATACATTAGTAAATGTATTTATTATATGCATGTGTTCCAGTGTTAGTGTTTGTGTACCTTTGTGAAGTTTTTTGTTTAATTTTTACTCATTCCTCGTCAGACCGAATTAACTATTCAGTCCCAGTTCTAATCCTTCAGGACAGCTCTATGAGAGCTGAGTCAGCTTAGTGGTCAGGTTAAACTACTTTCTAATAATAATAATAATAATAATAATTTTAAGGGAGAAAACAAGTGAGGTCAATGAAATAATGGGCATAATACACACCACCAGTATCACAGAAACAAATAACTTGGCATATGCAGGAGCAAGATTAGTAGCAGAACTGATGGGGATTCGAACACCAACACCACCAGCACAACCAACCCAACAGAAACCAAAACAGCAACCTCCTTGGAAAAGGCGCCTGGAAAAGCAAATCATGGTGATGAGATCTGACTTGAGTAAACTGAAAGAGATGGCAGAAAAAAGGCTAAGAAGCAAGAAAACAAGGAAGGAACTCAATGAGAAATACAAAGTACAAGAGAGGGGACTAAACAACACAATAGAAGATGTAAAACAGAGGCTTAAGGCCAAAGCACATAAGATCCAACGGTACATGAACAGGAATAAGGGATACCAACAGAACAAACTATTCGAAACCAACCAGAAAAGACTATACAGCCAACTAAGAGGGGAAGACAACCACCAAGAAATTCCTGAAGCCGAACCAAGTAAGAGACTCTGGGAAAACATATGGAGCAATCCGGTATCACACAACAAACATGCAACATGGCTCCAGGAAGTCAAGGAAGAAGAAACAGGGAGAATAAAAAACAAAGATTCAAACAGAGATCACGACAGACCCAGTCCTGACACCAAACTAAATAAAATGCCAAAGAAACTGGAAAGCCCCATGGTTCCCGATGAAGTCCATGGATACTGGCTCAAAAACTTCAAGGCCCTACCATTCCACGAATAGCAAAACAACTCCAGCATTTATCTCAAATCACCATGCACCCAAATGGATGACCACAGGAAGAACATCCTTAGTACAAAAAGACAAGAGTAAGGGAAATATAGCCAGTAACTACAGGCCTATCACCTACCTACCAATAATGTGGAAGTTACTAACAGGTATCATCAGTGAAAGGCTATACAATTACCTAAAGGAGACAAAAACCACCCCCCACCAACAGAAAGGCTGCAGAAGGAAGTGTAGGGGCACAAAAGACCAGCTCATGATAGACCAAAATCGGAAATGAAGAACAGTAGGAGAAGGAAAACCAACCTAAGCATGGCATGGATAGACTATAAGAAAGCCTTCGACATGATACCACACACATGGCTAATAGAATGCCTGAAAATATATGGGGCAGAGGAAAACACCATCAGCTTCCTCAAAAAATACAATGCGCAACTGGAATACAATACTTACAAGCTCTGGAATAAGACTAGCGAGAGGTTAATAAAATCAGGGGGGGGGTGGGGATAGGGATCTTCCAGGGCGACTCACTGCCCCACTACTCTTCTTAGTAGCCATGATTCCCATGACAAAAGTGCTACAGAAGATGGATGCCGGGTACCAACTCAAGAAAAAGAGGCAACAGAATCAACCATCTGATGTTTATGGCCGACATCAAGCTGTATGGTAAGAGCATCAAGGAAATAGATACCCTAATCCAGACTGTAAGGATTGTATCTGGGGACATCAGGATGGAGTTTGGAATAGAAAAATGCGCCTTAGTCAACATACAAAAAGGCAAAGTAACAAAAAGGCAAAGTAACGAGAACTGAGGGGATAAAGCTACCAGATGGGAGCAACATCAAACACATAGATGAGACAGGATACAAATATCTGGGAATAATGGAAGGAGGGGATATAAAACACCAAGAGATGAAGGACACGATCAGGAAAGAATATATGCAGAGACTCAAGGCGATACTCAGGTCAAAACTCAACGCCGGAAATATGATAAAAGCCATAAACACATGGGCAGTGCCAGTAATTAGATACAGCGCAGGAATAGTGGAATGGACGAAGGCAGAACTCCGCAGCATAGATCAGAAAACCAGGAAACATATGACAATACACAAAGCACTACACCCAAGAGCAAATACGGACAGACTATACATAACACGAAAGGAAGGAGGGAGAGGACTACTAAGTATAGAGGACTGCGTCAACATCGAGAACAGAGCACTGGGGCAATATCTGAAAACCAGTGAAGACGAGTGGCTAAAGAGTGCATGGGAAGAAGGACTAATAAAAGTAGACGAAGATCCAGAAATATATACAGAGACAGGAGAAAGACAAACAGAACAGAGGACTGGCACAACAAACCAATGCACGGACAATACATGAGACAGACTAAAGAACTAGCCAGCGATGACACATGGCAATGGCTACAGAGGGGAGAGCTAAAGAAGGAAACTGAAGGAATGATAACAGCGGCACAAGATCAGGCCCTAAGAACCAGATATGTTCAAAGAACAATAGACGGAAATAACATCTCCCATATGTAGGAAGTGCAATACGAAAAATGAAACCATAAACCAAATGACAAGCGAATGCCCGGCACTTGCACAGAACCAGTACAAAATGAGGCATGATTCAGTGGCAAAAGCCCTCCACTGGAGCCTGTGCAAGAAACATCAGCTACCTTGCAGTAGTAAGTGGTACGAGCACCAACCTGAGGGAGTGATAGAAAACGATCAGGCAAAGATCCTCTGGGGCTATGGTATCAGAACGGATAGGGTGATACGTGCAAATAGACCAGACGTGACGTTGATTGACAAAGTCAAGAAAAAAGTATCACTCATAGATGTCGCAATACCATGGGACACCAGAGTTGAAGAGAAAGAAAGGGATGGATAAGTATCAAGATCTGAAAATATAAGGATATGGGATATGCCAGTGGAAATCGTACCCATAATCATAAGAGCACTAGGCACGATCCCAAGATCCCTGAAAAGGAATTTAGAAAAACTAGACGCTGAAGTAGCTCCAGGACTCATGCAGAAGAGTGTGATCCTAGAAACGGCGCACATAGTAAGAAAAGTGATGGACTCCTAAGGAGGTAGGATGCAACCCGGAACCCCACACTATAAATACCACCCAGTCGAATTGGAGGACTGTGATAGAGCAAAAAATAAAAAATAAAAAAATAATAATAATATTAATAATTATAATAAATCCACAACTTTTAAGACAAAGCTCATCATGATTTTCAGTGACTTAGTTATAAGCCTGTCCTTCATATTCCACTAAGAAAATTGGAAATTCTGATAATTCTGGTTTTAAAAACATTGGAAACAATTAAGGTTGGTTGATTGACAAGTGTTTTAAGTGTGAATGGGTATAGGAGACCTGATGTGGACCCCCTAGACAATTGCTTTAAAGTGTTAACGACCCTTGGACTTTGCCTGGTGTTTTTGTTCAAGACGACTAATAGAGGTTATCCATGGACGATACTCCCTTTGATATGTTAATTTATAGTTATTTCACATGAAAATCGCTTTTCTCTTACAGTATCAAGCTTGTTTATATGTTATAGGTTTTGCAAAATTTCTAGAATCACAAATGATTAGTTAAAAGGATTGAACATTTCTACAAATGTACTTTTTGTATAAAACTACGTCCACTAGCCGTCATCAGTCAGGGAAAGGAGAACGGCGAAAGATCTGTGGTCAGGTAGCTCTGGCTTCCCTTCAAAACGCATAAATCTTTCGCCTTTTACTAAAGATTTCCGTGGAGGGGAGCAACTCAATGAGTCTGTAAACCAGTTTTTACTGCGGTCTACCTTAAGTAGACCCTATAAGATTTCATAAGGAGTGGTTACAAATTTCTAATTGCTGATAAGAAGTTGAGTGCAAAATTTAATGTGGATGCCTGATCAGACAGCATCTCGCCAATCACAGCTGTTTACACAAATTAGAATTCAGCGTTTCTCAACCTGGGGTGCTGCAGAAAGTCTCATATGTGGCAGTAAAATATCGGTGTTTCTGTAGTGAAGGATTACGTTTGGACAAATGTATTTTTAATGCATTTTTTAAATTCAATAACATTTAACCTGGTTTTCAGGTTAAAGTTTATGAAAAACTCGTCGTACATAAGAACAACACAAATCGCATTGATGAGTATTTTTTATTGAGTTTGTCCATGATCTTTCCTTGATTTTCTTATTGTTTTTTTCCAATGCTATTGCCATAATTACTTTTTTTGTTTTGGAGAATGAACCAAATATATGATCAAGATGTACTGCGTTTTTCTTTATCCTTGTAGTAACTAGGTGTTAACCAATGGTAGGGGGGGCTGGACTGCTTTGGCCTGACCAAAATGGGTGCTGAGGTCCAAAAATGTTAAGAAACGCTGAAGCATATATATGGTGACTTATTGTTGTTCATGTCAAAAAATAGCATTTTAACAATATAGTTAATACTAAAGGTGATACAGAGGTCATTGGAACATGATTAAAAATAAAATAATAAATCATTGTTTGGGTTTTTACTAAAGATATAAATATGGTAAGCGGCATTACATTTCACATACATATTTCAAGATATATCACAATGGTGGCACGTGTAACAGACATAATGTGATTAATATTAACATACTGAGATTCCTTTAGGCTTCAGTAACCAGCGACTAAGTGTAGACGAGGTCCAGCACAAACGGTCTGTAATCGTGTGTTTCATAGACTTTCACTTCCTTTACAGAATAATGCCCTGTGCCCAGACTTTGTCATCAAAATTTACACAACTTGTCAAAGGTGAAGAAATAGATTTAACAGTCAGAAATCATAGTATACTAATTGGCTAAACCACAAAATTTTTGGTGGTAGTATTTGATACTCGCTTACACTGGAAAGTCCACAGAACATGTATGAATTCAGAGTTTAAAAGAGGATCAAATCTAATAGCTGACTACCCGGCACCGCCCGGGAAAACTGTGAATGAAAGGGTATGGGTAGGAAGAGAGTGGGGAAGGGGGGAGAGAGAGAGGAGAAGGGAAGGGAAAGTGGTAGGGGGATGGAAAAAGAAAGGAAGAGGGATGGGGTGGTGGAATTGGGCAGAGGAAAGGGATGGGAGGGTGAGGGAAGGAGAAATTACATTTCTGTATTAGAAGAGAAAAATCATCTCCGCTGAACATGAGCCTGTCTCCCTTTCAACAACAGTCGAACCTGTTATCAATTATGTGAAATAAACTGCACAGCAAAGTGGAGGAGAATTGTGCAAGGATCTATCTTCAACAAACTGCACAAATGTACAGATAACTCACTGCTGTACTATACTTCAGAATCTCCCCCTTCCTCTTCCCTCCCCCTACCCATGCCCGCCATTCAGTTTTCCTTGGCAGTGCCAGGTAGGTCAACTATATAATATATATATATATATATGTATATATATATATATATATATATATATATATATATATATATATATAGCTATAAACCATCCTCGATCAAAGCCCTATCCGATAATTTTTGTTTGGTTTAATTCCGTCAAGCCGTTTAGCCGTGATTGAATGACAGACAGACAAATGGACATAACGCCCATTATAATATTATTATGTTTCTTATCCTCTTTCTTCTCCCTGACACCCCCTTTACTCTCCCTCTCACTCTCTCTCTCTCTGTCACACTCTTCCCAACCCCAACCCCCTTTGGTGCCATTGATGTCTTACCCCCACAGTATTCGATAGTAAGTCATAATTAGTAGTATACCGAAAATTGCTACCTATGCCAAAAATTAGGTGTGATTCATTCTTGTAGAGAGTCTTCTCTATTTTTTCTGATGACGGCTTTTTCATTGTTGCTTAGACTGGCGAGCAACGAACTAAACGTCATGGTAAAATTCGGTTGAGTCATTTGGTTTATTATTGCTTATACAATTCTCTCTCTCTCTCTCTCTCTCTCTCTCTCTCTCTCTCTCTCTCTCTCTCTCTCTCTCTCTCTCTCTCCAACGCGACGTTTCTTCCTGATCCACAGGACATTATCAAAGCGATGACTGCTGAGGGACTGAATTCCAGTGGCGAGGCCTTTCTCTTATATCGTGATGTTGTGGGCTCTTGAGTAGGGTTTAGAGAACCTCTCCGGCAGGTTGAGTTTTCATTGGTTCCTGGGAAGGTGACTCATACGGCGAGCGTTTATGAGTTGCAAACCTTCTCAGGTGGGGGATATCACTGGGAGCCTCTTGATTGGCTTCTACCTAAGTGACATCACCCTTGGTATTAATCTCATAATGTGCTTCACGTCTGGTGTTGTTTGTTCCATGCACGCTGGTACTTTCGTTGAGGGGGAGGGGCGTGGTCCTCCTTTCACCGTGACCGGTTTTTCCGCCGCAGGTCTTTTCGCCGCCGGTCTTTTTGCCGCAGGTCTTTTCGCCGGTAGCACTTTTTGCCGTGAGGATTTTTGGCCGCAGAATTGAAAAAAAACCATCAACTGCCTGAAAGAAAAAAAAACGAAAAGAGTAGATTAACAAAATTATTTGATTTTGAGAGAGCAAGATACGAAAGTTTCTCTGATGTTTTTCCTAGTGCAAACGTAACCGAAAAATATATTTAGAACATAGCCAAAAATATATTTAGAAAAGTAGTTGATTATGGCCATAACGTGCGTTACCAAACGGACAGTGAATTCAACACTTTGGTGAAATGCTTTGCAGCACTTGCTTTTCTGCCTCCTAGCGACGTCATTGACGGGTTTGAGGAACTAGTCGACAATGACGATTTGCCTCAAGACCTGATATCATATTTCGAAACCAATTACATTGGTGGTGTAAGAGGCAGAGGACCTTGTCGACGGAGAGTTGCCCCAACATTTCCAGTGAAACTGTGGAATGTTTATGAAAGGACATTGAACAATTTACCTAACACCAACAGCGTTGAAGGGTTCCATAATGCATTGCAAAGTTCGGTAACAAATACACACCCAAATATTGGAAAATTACTCTCAATTTTAAAACAGGAAGAGTATCTGGCTAGGAAGAAAAGAACTGACATCGAACAAGGCGAAGCACCGTACAAGAAGAAAACTTACAAAGATGTTTATTTACGAATTCTGAACGTAAACTTTATTATTTACGGTGTATCGCAATGAATATGCATTCATTTTGATATTGAAAAGAAAATTAAACTTTTTATTTCCTTTTTAAATATGATGCTACTTTACAATGAAATATCAATGTTGAATTGCACCTTATATTTTTAAATGGATAAACTTTGTACTTTTAATAAATAAATGAATAAATTTTGTACTTTATAATCTTTATTTACTTTCCTTTTCAGTAAGAATTAGTACCTAAAACTTATGAAATACAATATTTATTGCTATATGGATAAGAGAGAGAGAGAGGATTTAATATTATGGCCACTGGCGGTTTAAACACTGCTAGTTTAAAATATCAAAGTATTGAAGCTAGTTGTAATGTATTTTTTTAACGCTTGTTGTTTTGAAATGTTTATAGTATTGAAACTACTTGTAATGTAATTATTTAAGTGAATAAGTGAAAGGAGATGATTATCAAGATAGAGAGTGTGTGTCTTGGGTAATTTTTTTCTCTACTCTTTTCGTTTTTTTTTTTTTAATGGGCTTTTCTTTTTTCAATTCTGCGGCCAAATATCCTCATGGCAAAAAGTTCTAACGGCCAAAAAAACCTAGAACCTCCTCACACACGTCGGTATCAGGAACACTTCTTGAGTGGTATTAAGGGGAGGCTTTTGCTCAAGGATAAGCAGTGCTTCCAGGAGGCGCAGACATCGTGGGTCAGAGGCTCTCCCGATGATTTTGACATTCCTGATGATGTCGTCTCTCGTGATGTCTTTATGGTGTACTGCAAGGG
Source organism: Macrobrachium nipponense (assembly GCF_015104395.2). Lineage (NCBI taxonomy): Eukaryota > Metazoa > Arthropoda > Malacostraca > Decapoda > Palaemonidae > Macrobrachium > Macrobrachium nipponense. The sequence goes on along the minus strand of NC_087208.1, from coordinate 67,845,709 downwards.
CGTGCTGCCTAATGGCGCCCTCCTGGGGGTGGCAGAAGATCCTTTTAGACAGGCGCATCGTCGTCCTGCTGATGTAAATCCCAGGGCATCCTTGGGCAGGGCATACGCATCAGTAGACAACGTTGGACTGCTTTAGGGGGTCTCCTACGGGCGGGGAGGGGTTGTTCTTACTCCAGAGGTCCTTTGTACACTGATTCTTATAGTAAATAATGTGATTCTTATAGTAAAAATAGTGAGGGACACTTCCCTTCCTCCATATGGTGGACGTGTTCCTCTATTATTTTCTTCATAGCTGCTTCATCCTCCTTGTATTGGTGGTGCATGAAGGCTTTGTAGAAAAGTTTTATATTCTCCCGGGGGTGGAATGTTCCTTCTCTCTTCCTCCGTCATGTGCCACTTGTCAAGGGCGGCTCATGTTTCTTAGTTTACGAGTTTATTCGAGTACCCATTATTAATCAGCATCTGGGATGCTCGGTGGAGTTCGAGGTGCGTGTCCTGCCACGTCGAACAGTGTGAGAGGGCCCTCCTGACGAAGGCCCTGACAGTGGTGGTCTTGAACTGCGCAGGACACTTAGACAAAGTCCAAGGTTTGTAGCTTTGGTGTAGACTGTTGTCATTAGCATCTGATTCATCTTCGTGACAAGGACATCGAGGAAGGGGAGCCAATCGTTGCTGCTATACTCGACGGTGAAGTTGAGTGCGCTGTGATGCAGGAACTGCTGTCGAAGGGCTTCTACCTCATCCTTGGAGTCGGCTTGTACGAAGATGTCATCGATATAGCGTCCGTATGTGCGGGGATATCTATGTTGCGAGAAGACCCTTTCTTCCACTTCTCCCATGTAGAAGTTAGCAAAGAGGACTCCTAAGGGGGACACCATCGCTACACCGTTCTTTTGTCGGTACATCTGTCCTTGGTGGGTGGTGAAAGGGGCTCTCTTTGTACAGATATCCAGAAGGGTTCTTAACGAGTCTTCTGGGATGTTCAGGGGTCTCATATCGGGATTCCTATTTACCCACTCCATGATGATCCCTATTGTCTCGTCGACTGGGATGTTGGTGAAAAGGGACTCAACGTCTAAGGACGCCATGGTTCCCGCACTGGAGGAGTCGCGCATCTTCTCCAAAAATTCCACCAATGAGATGAGGCAGTACCTGAAGGGGATATATGGAGTTAAGAATTTTATTAAGGCGTTTGGCCAGGGTGTAAGTCAGGGCGGGCGTTTGGCTGATGATCAGGCGTAGGGGGTTGCCTTCCTTGTGGGTCTTCACGTTCCCGTATAGGTAGCTGAGGCTGTAGCCACCTTGGCATTCGTAGTGGCATTCACGGCCATGATGACCCGGTTGGCGTCACGTTTGATGTCTTCAGTCGGGTTCTTCATAAGTCTCTGGAACTTAGAGACATCAGACAGGATGGCGTCGTGTTTCTTGAAGTATTCCGAGGTGCTGATGAGCACAAACACGGCTCTTGTCTGACGCTTAACGAGTTGTCTTCTCTCTTCTTCAGATCTGCGGCTGCCTCTTTCATCTCTTTGATGTAAATACTGCTCGAGTTTGACCCCCTGTACGTAAGGGCCTCTGCTAGCAGAAGAGGTTGAAGGGCATCCATCGTTGTCAGGATCTTCTTGGCTTCCAACTGCTGAATCGAGTTGAGGAGTATCTCAATCTCCAGGTGTTTCTTGTGTTTCTTCAGCTTCGACATGAAGTGGCAGCCAAACGCCCACCCCAACTTACGCCCTGGCCAAACGCCTTAATAATAATCTTAACCCTTAGACATTGAGTCCATTTTCACCAACATCCCAGTCGATGAGACAATAGGGATCATCATGGAGCGGGTATATATGATTCCTGATATGAAACCCCCAAACATTTCAGAAGACTTGTTAAGATCCCTTCTGGATATCAGTACAAAGAGAGCCCCTTTCACTACCCACCGAGGACAGATGTACTGCCAAAAGGATGGCGTAGCGATGGGGTCCCCCTTAGGAGTCCTCTTTGCTAACTTCTACATGGGAGAAGTGGAAGAAAGGGTCTTCTCGCAACATAGATGTCCCCGCACATACGGACGCTATGTTGATGACATCTTCGTACAAGCCGACTCCGAGGATGAGGTAGTAGCCGTTCAACAGCAGTTCCTGCGTCACAGCGCACTCAACTTCACCATCGAGTATAGCAGCAACGATCAGCTCCCCTTCCTCGACGTCCTTGTCACGAAGACGAAGCAGAAGCTAACAACAACTGTCTACACCAAAGGTACAAACCTTGGATTTTGTCTAAATGGAGATAGCAAGTGTCCTGCGCAGTTCAAGACCACACCTCGAACTCGACCGAGCATCCCAGACGCTGATCAATAATGGGTACTCGAATAAACTCGTAAACCAAGAAACACAAGCTGCCCTTGAAAAGTGGTACATGACGAAGAAAGAGAGAAGGAACATTCCACCCCCGGAGGATATAAAACTTTTCTACAAAGCCTTCATGCACCACCAATACAAGGAGGACGAAGCAGCCATGAAAATAATAGAGGAACATGTCTGCCCTATGGAGGAAGGAAAGAGAGTGTCCCTCATTATTTACTATAAGAATCGCCGTATGAAGGACCTCCTGATGAACCACAACCCCTCCCCGTTGTTTATTGATACATATGCCCTGCCCAAGAATGCCCTAGGATTTACATCGGCATGACGACGATGCGCCTGTCTAAAAGGATCTGCCACACCTAGGAGGGCGCCATTAGGCAGCACACCCTTGCAGTACACCAGAAAGACATCACAAAAGCCTCCCCTTAATACCACTCAAGAAGTGTTACTGATACTGACGTGTGTGAGGAGGACCATGCCCCTTCCCCCAAAGGAAAGTACAGTGGTACCTTGAGATACGAAAGGTTCAACTTACAAAAAACTCGAGATACAAAAGCAAATACGAAAAATTTTACGGCTACATACAAAAATTGTTCAAGATACGAAAGGTTTTTGCTGTAAAGTCCGAGATTCGCCCGGACCACCGATAACAATTTTGAAACTCGTGCGCCGCCAACTGAGTAGACTCGCCACCATCCTCCCACTCTCCCCATTGGTTCCTGATGCTAGTCACCGCCATTAGATCCTTCTCTCCTATTGGTCAGCATCCCTCTTATGGTGCACCTACGTAGCGGCGTGCTTCTTTGGCCATTGCACGACATCATCGGTATCGTAAGCACGTGGTATTCGTTCATTCTAACGATTTCGTTTATTAACGTAAATTAGTTAGTGATTTCTTTGTAGTATACTTTATCATGTTGTGTGAGAACTTTACTACATATGTATACTTACTACATAACATAATTACGTACAGTATATACGTAGTCATGGGTCCCAAGAAAGTTGAAATTCACGGAAAGAAGAGGATGCTCTCTTTGGAGACGAAGATGGAGATTATCAAGAAGTATGAAGCTGGTATGTGATTGAGTTTGATCGCCAAGGAATATGGCCGAAATCCATTGACAATAGGCACCATCCTTAAGCAGAAGAATGTCATCAAAGCAGCTACACCTTCCAAGGGCGTCACTATTTTGTCCAGCAAGAGGACCCACGTGCACGATGAAATGGAAAGGCTTCTTCTCGTCTGGATAAAAGACAAAGAAATCGCTGGCGATACGATAACGGAGACGGCAATCTGCCACAAGGCCAGCGCTATTTTCGGTGATTTGATTGCCCAGACCGAAGACGAAGGAGGAGAAGGGACATCAACGCCAACCCCAGAGTTCAAGGCTTCGCATGGGTGGTTCAAGAAATTCCGTAAACATACTGGCATCCATTTGGTGATGCGGCATGGGGAGGCGGCCAGCTCAGACACGAAAGCGGCCATAGCCTTTAAAAAGACGTTCGAAGAGATGACAATCAAGGAAGGCTACAGTTCTCAGCAAGTCTTCAACTGTGATGAGACTGACTTTGTTCCAATGCCAGTGGGGATTGCAAGGTGAAGCCCCTACTTGTGTATCATTCCGAGACTCCTCGAGCCTTCAAGGCCCACAAAATGCTTAAGGAGAAGCTTCCAGGGATGTGGAGGGCTAATGCAAAAGCCTGGGTAACGAGGCTTTTGTTCACGGAGTGGGTAAATCTGTGTGTCGGATCGATGGTGAAGAAATATGCATTCGACTCATCGACCAAGCTTGGCAGGAGGTTTCGAGGGGAACCTTGAATTCCTCGTGGAGGAAACTCTGGCCTGATGCCGTATCCGCCCGAGACTTCGAGGGATTTGACGTGGGTGGCTGGTGCTGCAGATTCAGAAACAGTTGACGATCCTGAAACTGTTTCGCAACCAGATCTTGACGAGATTGTTGCACTCGGCAAGTCCATGGGGTTGGTCGTCGACGAGGACGACATCAATGACCTTCTCGAGGAGCACCAAGAGGAGCTTACGACAGATGACCTGAAGGAGTTGGAGGCCATGCAACATAACGTCGTTCAAGAGGAGTTCTCTTGCAGCGGCGAGGAGGAAGACGACGACCCTATGACAACGGCAGAAATTAAGGATGCTTAGCTCTTTTTCATAAGGTGCAATCATTCGTAGAAAAGAGACACCCCGAAAAGGTTTACACAGGTCGTATGCTTGCACAGTTCGATGACGTTTGCCTGAGTCGTTTCAGGAATATTGTCAAAAGTAGGCAGAAGTAATCTTCCTTGGATAGTTATTTTTTAAAGAGGCCTTTAGTAGGAGTAGTAAGCAAAAAGGAAGAACCAAGTGATACTAAAAAACAGAAAGTTGAAAGTGGTTAAAAAGCTGAAATTTTGTTAAAAAAAAAGAAAAAAAAGACAAATTATAAAGTTAAAAAAATGTAAAAATCAAAAAAAGATAATTTTTTTTTTTTTTTTTATTTTAAGTTTTTTAATGTGTTCCGTAAAGTTAAGTGTGCATACGTATCTGCCATTTGTCTTCCTCTTCTGTCTCCACTTTCGGAGATAGCCTCACTCGAAAGGTAAGCTTCCACATTTTACTACATACTTACATATGTATGTACAGTATTTCTTGTATACCATGTACACTATACACTTTACAGGTATATTAGCAGTACGTATTAAGTTAGGTATTGAATGGTCCAAATTGTTGTAGTATTTCATTGTTTATAGGACAATTTAGCTTTAATATGAAATTTACTGGGGTGCTTTTGGAGGGCTTGGAACAGATTAGCCATTTTACATGTAAAATGCAGTCCAAGATACGAAAAGCTCATGATACGAAGGCCGCCCCAGAACGGATTAATTTCGTATCTCGAGGGACCACTGTACCAGCGCGCATGGAACAAACAACACAAGACGTGAAGCACATTATGAGAATAATACCAGGGGTGACGTCACTCAGTTAGAAGCCAATCAAGAAGCTCCCAGTGATATCCCCCACTTGAGAAGGTCTACAAGACTCGTAAATGCTCTCCGTATGAGTCACTTTCCCAGGAACCAATGAAAACTCGACCTGCCAGAGAGGTTCTCTAAACCGTACTCAAGAGCCCGCAACACCACAATATAAGAAGAAGGACTCGCCACTGGAATTCAGTCCCACAGCAGTCATTGCTTGATAATGTCCTGTGGATCAGGAAGAAACGTCGCGTTGGAAAGAGAGAGAGAGATACCTACGTGTGTGAGGAGGACCACGCCCCTCCCCCCCAATGAAAGTACCAGCGCGCATGGAACAAACAACACCAGACGTGAAGCACATTATGAGAATAATAACAGGGGTGACGTCACTCTGGTAGAAGCCAATCAAGAAGCTCCCAGTGATATCCCCCGCCTGAGAAGGTCTACAAGACTCTCAAACCCTCGCCGTATGATATGAGTCACCTTCCCTGGAACCAATGAAAACTAGACTCGCCGGAGAGGTTCTCTAGACTGTACTCAAGAGCCCGCAACACCACGATATAAGAAGGACTCGCCACTGGAATTCAGTCCCACAGCAGTCATTGCTTGATAATGTCCTGTGGATTAGGAAGAAACGTCGCGTTGGAAAGAGAGAGAGAGAGAGAGAGAGGAGAGGCGAGATAGAGAGATGGATGAGAGAGAGCGAGAGAGAGAGAGAGAGAGAGAGAAGGAAGAGAGAGGAGAAGAGAGAGAGAGAGAGAATTGTATAAGCAATAATAAACCAAATGACTCAACCAAATTTTACCATGCCTTTGGTGCATTGCTCGCCAGTCTAAGCAACAACGAGAAAGCCATCATCAGAAAAATAGAGAAGGCTCTCTTCAAGATTAATAGTGCTGAAGCAGCAATCATTTTTAACAAAACGTGTCTATGAGAGGGTCTCCTTCCGAAGTATGATTAATTCATAATGTTGTTAAGTCTACAGACTGAACCAGCCCCATTTTGGGGAAGGTGCCCTACCTCCTCCGGCGCCTTTGGTGCCTTTGGTTGCTTGAAATCCCATTATAAAACCTCTTAGGGGTTCCCACTGTAACTTTGCCAAGTTTCATGCCCGTCGGACCAGCCGTTTGCAGTGATTGAATGACAGACGGACTGACGGACATAACACCCATTATAGTAAGATTAGAGGATCATCAAACACTTCTTGGGGAGCCAATAGATAAACCCTTACATTACTCTATAAAGCAACAGTGCTGTCTATATAAGTGCCTTTAATAGTAAAATCTCCTCCCTCTTGGACAGTAAATAAAATGCAAATTTGTACACACCTGAAATATAAAAAGTTACCCATTTACATCAGAGCACCAAATGTAACATACAACAGAACATATTTAAACCAGTAAGGTCCACATTATGCAATATAGTATGAATTATCTAAATCAGAAAACGGAGTGGGGGATATACTGCAGTATCACAAAACAAAAATTATCAGTTCTCACTACCTAATAATGCTTCAGTATTCACAGCAGAGTTGTGTGCAATTTCATCAGCTATAAAAATAATTAAAGAAACATCATTGAATAATTTTGTGACTTTTAGTGACTCAAGGAGTGCTATAGAAGCTATTCAGTGTTGCAAACAAAAAATAATATCGTACAACAAATTAGATTATATCTCCAGAAGTTATATAATAAAGGAAAAAGGTAGAAGTATGTTGGAACCTTGCTCACATAGGGATCAAAGGAAATGAAGAGGTAGATAAAGCAGCCAAAGAAGCAACCCACATGACAAAGTCAAATGGGAATATCCCTGTTACTGATTAGTTAACACAAATAAAGGTTTTGGTATTGTAAATGAATGGCAATATTATGGAATGAAGAACCTGAAATAGTAAATTAAAACAAAGCCTAATGTTAAAAAAATTGAGTTCATCATATCAGAGAGAAAAACTTGCATGAGAAAATTCTGACATGTCTCCGTATAAGTTAAGTATATCATAGTTCAACCAGACCATGGAAGTGATTAACCCTTAAACGCCTAAGCGGTATTTCAGAAATCGTCTCCCGTATGCC
>NC_087208.1:67796509-67837807 GCF_015104395.2 Macrobrachium nipponense | reverse complement strand
GCAAAGTGATTTGTTACCTCCCAGTCGCGCGCTGCGCGCCTGTCGGACAAGCAGTTTAACTACCGAACCCCTTGTTCGAAAGCTTACGACCTATCCAGCTGCCGCTAGTACCTTCCTATTGTAAAAGGACCGAAGGTTTGTATGCCGTGTCGGAACAAATCTCCATTTCTTCTTCACTCATTGCAATGATCAAAAAAAGAAATGCAAAAGTACTTACATCACTCTGATTTATACAGAAAGAGAGGGCAAATACTCAAACTCAAAGCAAACGACAAAGCGGGCAGAGCGATGACGAGCACGTCCTTCCCACACACGGCCGAAAAGCAAAAGTGATTTGTTTACCGCGCGACGATCGGACAAGCAGTTAACTACCGTTCTCCCCTTGTTCGAAGCTTACGACGTTCCAGCTGCCGCTAGCTACTTCCTATTGTTAAAGGACCGAGGGTTTGTATTACGTATCGGAACAACTGAATTGTTATACACTGAATGTCATGCGCTGAATTGTCTATAAGCTGAATTGTCATGCGCTGAATGGTCTCTAAGCTGAATTGTCGGCGCGGAATTGTCGACGCTGAATCGTCCTGCACGGAATTGTCGGTGCTCCGTCTAGAGAGATGCCAGGCAAAGGTGGCTTTGCTCTGTTCCCTCTTTGAAGAGGGCCAATCATTCACCTCTTTGAGAGCCTTCCTCGAGGAGGAGGAAAGCACCAACTTAGGAAGCTGAGCACTATCATCTGACTGGTTCCTCATGAGGAAGGTCAAAGCTGGAGAAACCAGGCCAGCAGGTGCAAAGAAGTCATAAAGCTGGCAGAAGATATCTAAGAAGGAAGCATAAGCCAAAGGAGGAGTGGGTGCTTGATCAAAGACCTCCTCATCAGAAGAAATGCGGACAAAAACCGACACAAAACCGATCCTGGGAGCTTTCTGTATAAAATGTTATTGTTATAATACAATTAAGTTTGTTCATACTTACCTGCAGATATATATATAGCTGTATTCTCTGAAGTCCGACAGAATTTCAAAACTTGCGGCACACACAGTGGGCGGCTAGGTGGTAGTACCCATTCCCGCCGCTGGGAGGCGGAAATCAGGAACCATTCCCATTTTCTATTCATATTTTCTAGTGCCACTGTCTCCTGAGGGGAGGTGGGTGGGGCACTTAATTATATATATCTGCCAGGTAAGTATGAACAAACTTAATTGTATTATAACAATAACATTTTGTTCATGAAACTTACCTGTCAGATATATATATAGCTGAATCCCACCTTCGGATGGTGGGAAGAGACAGAATAGGATTTTAGGAAACAAAATTAAGTAGATGATAGACATTTTGGTTCCTCACCTGTTAGCATAGCTGACTTCGTGATTACTGTCACCTAAGCCTGCTTCTGCTTAACCAGAGTTGCCAGCGAGGTAGAGACCTGTACTGCTGGTGCGCTTCGGATGATCTGTCAACGGGGGCGTACCCACAACGGGACTAGACCATAGTACCATACATATGAGGGCTATGAAGCAACTGACCACCACCTGACCAACTAAACAAAACCCCATTTAAGCTAAACTAACGAATGGAAGATCTCCTCTGAAGATCTAACCAACAACCAAAAAACGCAAAATAAAAACTAAACCTAACTTTTAGCTAGGGGATAGGATAAGAGCTACTTCCAGCCCCCAAAACTGTGTCTGCAGAAATGTATGGCCCTAGAGAACAGCAGTTCTCGTATATCGTTCTCACATCTCTCAAAAAGTGTGAGGCGAATACTGAATTGCTCCTCCAAAAGGTGGAATCAAGAATGTCCTTGATTGACATATTTTTTTGGAAGGCAAGCGAGGTTGCAACAGCTCTGACTTCATGAGCGTTCACTCGCAGGAGGCTCAAATCAGTCTTCTGGCAAGATGAATGAGCCTCCTTGATAATGTCCTTAGAAAGAAAGCCAAAGCATTCTTTGATAAAGGTAAATCTGGTCTCTTCACTGAGCACCACAAATTACCTGTGGACCTCGTACCTCCTTCGTTTTTTGTACATAAAATTTGAGAGCTCTGACAGGGCACAGGACTCTCTCTGGTTCTCGACCTACTAAGTTCGTCATTCCCTTTATTTCGAAGCTCTTGGGCCAAGGGTTAGACGGGTTCTCATTCTTGGCCAAGAACGTGGGACTCAAAGAGCAGACAGCATTATCACCTTTGAAGCCCACATGTTCACTAAAGGCTTGAATTTCGCTAACTCTCTTCGCCGTCGCCAGAGCAGTTAGGAAAAGAGCCTTTCTCGTTAAGTTCCTAAGAGACGCTGCGTGGAGAGGCTCGAAAGGACTTGACATCAAATGCCTTAGAACAACATCTAAGTTCCAGGAAGGAGGCCTCGCCTGAGGTATCTTCGATGTTTCAAACGATCTCAAGAGATCGTGAAGATCTCTGTTGTCAGCAGATCTAGGCCTCTGTGCCGAAAGACTGCTGACAGATGCTTCTATATCCCTTAATGGTTGGGACTGCTGAACCTCTGCACATTCCTCAAGTACAGAAGAAAGTCGGCTATTTGGCTCACAGAGGTCGTGGAAGAGGAAATTCCCTCCCTTCAACACCATGCCCTGAAGGAAGCCCACTTCGACTGGTAAACTGCCACCGATGAAGCCCTCCTTGCGTTGGCGATCGCTTTCGATACTGATTTAGAAAAACCTCTCGCTCTGGCCAACTTTTCGATAGTCTGAACGCAGTCAGACACAGAGCGGAGAGGTTTTTGTGATACCTTTCGAAGTGAGGCTGTTTGAGTAGATCTTTCTTCCAGGGCAGAGTCCCTTGGGAAGTCTACAAGGAAAGACATTACCTCCGTGAACCAATCTCTCCACAGGCCACATGGGGGCGATTAGAGTCAACCTCGTCCCCTCTGATGCCGCGAACTTCCTTATGACTTCCCCCATGATCTTGAACGGTGGGAAGGCATACGATCCAAGCCTGTCTAGTCCTAGAGAAGGGCGTCTACAGCGACCGCTCCTGGATCCAGAACAGGGGAGCAATAAAGAGGAAGCCTCTTCGTCCTCGACGTCGCAAAAAGGTCCACCAGAGGACGTTCCCCATAACTTCCACAGCTCCCGACAAACATCCTGAGGTCCATTCTGTCGGCAGGAGCTGATCCTGTCGACTGAGAAGGTCTGCTCGACGTTCTGGACTCCTGAGATGAACCTCGTAAGGATCTTTATTTGCCCCTCGCTCGCGCCCACAGCAGAATCTCTCTCGCTAGGCAAACAGGGATTGGGAGTGTGTACCTCCCTGTTTCCTTAAGTAGGCCAGGGCTGTGGTGTTGTCCGAGTTGACCTGGACAACTTTGCATGCAACCTTCTCTTTGAAGAACTGTAGCGCTAGGAAAATCGCTGCTAGTTCTTTGAGATTTATGTGCCAGGACACCTGTTCCCCCCTCCAGGTGCCTCTGACACTTCTTCCCCTCCTAGTGTTGCTCCCCAGCCCGAAATGGACGCGTCGGAAAACAACACTAGGTCGGGGCTCTGTGAAGTTTTAGAGATAAACCCTCTCGGAAACTTCCCGGGATCGAGCCACCATCTCAAATGGTTCTTTACCGACTCGGAGATCTTTAAGGTCGCATCTAGATCTTGCTTGACCCTCCATTCTTCTGCTAGAAAAAACTGGAGAGGCTGAGGTGCAGTCTCCCCAAGGAAACAAACTTTTCCAGACGAGGAAATGGTTCCCAGCAGACTCATTCATTCCCTCGCCCGAGCAAGTTTCCTTCCCTAGGAAGGCTGAAACTTTCTCTAAGCCTTGCCGCTGTCGTTCCTGGACGGAACGCTCGAAAAGCCACTGAATCCATCTGAATCCCAGATACACGATGGACTGTGTCGGATCAGATGCGACTTTTCGAGGTGACCAGAAGTCCCAGGGACTTCGCCAAGGCTAACGTTAACTGAAGGTCCCTTCAGACACCTCTCTTCTGAAGACGCTCTGATGAGCCAATCGTCGAGATAGAGAGAGATCCTTATTCCTGAAGAATGTAACCATCTCGCTACATTCTACATTAGAACAGTAAACACCATCAGAGCCGTGCTTAATCCGAAACAAAGAGCTCTGAATTGCCAGACTTTGCCTCTTAGAACAAATCTTAGATACTTTCTTGAGAGAGGGTGGATCGGAACATGAAAGTATGCGTCCTGCAGGTCCAAGGACACATCCAGTCGCCCCGGTCTCAAGGCTCCTAGAACTGACTGAGGCGTTTCCATCTTGAATTTTTTTCTTTTCTATGAAAGATTCAGCCTTGCTTACGTCTAGGACTGGACGCCCAACCCGTCAATGCTTTGGTACCAGGAAAAGCCTGTTGTAAAATCTGTAAAATCCTGGTGACCCCAGGTCTACGACCTGTTCCACCGCTCTTTTTTTCGACCATTTGGTCTCTAAAAGGTCGAAAAGTATCCGCTGCTTCTTCCGTTGGTACGAAGGAGAAAGATCTCTGGGAGTTGTGCATAGAGAGGAGGTACCATAAAGGGAATCTTGTACCCCTGTTCTACTATCTTGAGGGACCAAAAGTCGTACCCCTCTCTCTCCATGCTCCCGCAAAGTACTTCAGTCTGGCTCCGACTGTGTCTGAAGACATAGTTCTCACTTCTTCCTCTCAGTTTGAAAGAAGCTCTTCCTCTTGAAAGTACTCTCCCTTGAGGACTGATCTCGAGGGAGGAGCCCACGAAAGGGCCTCAGCTTCTTCGGAACTCTTCCAAAAGAAGACGTCGTAGGGACTGCGGGATGTCTGGAGGACTGGGCTAAGAGGTCCTGTAGCTTTTTCTTGCAAACTAACAGCCAGGTCCTTACCAAAGTCTGGGGGAAAGATGGTTCGAAAGAGGTGCAAAGAGAAGCTCTGCCCCTTTGAGGAGAAGGAGAAACCGACTTCGCAGTAAATTACAGAAAAGAGCTCTCTTCTTTAATAGGCCCGTACCGAAGTGCGACGCCAACTCTTCCGAACCATCTCTGACGGCCTTATCCATGCATGCTAATACACTGGACAGCTCTCCCAGACTAATAGAGTCCGGACTCCTAGATTGAACATCTAGGACTCCCAAGCACCAGTCCAAAAAGTTGAAGAACTTCCAGAGTCCTCAAAAGTCCTTTTAGGTGATGATCAATCTCCGTAGGTGTCCACGAAATCTTCGCTGAAGAAAGTAGGGACCTCCTCTGAGCGTCGACCAGACTTGCAAAATCACCTGCGCTGATGAAGGGATCCTCACACCCACTTCTTCTCTAGTCTCATACCAAACTCCCCCTTTTCCACTGAGTCTCGAGGGAGGAAGGGCGAAAGTAGACTTGCCCTGATCCTTCCTGCGTTCCATCCAATCCTGGAGCTTCTGAAAACCCTCTTAGTGGAAAGCGAAGTCTTCATTTCTACAAACTCCGGAGCTTTACTGGCTTTTGATGAGGAAAACTGAGAAGGGGGAGACCGAGGAGCTGAAGGCTGAAACTTGTCTCCAAACGACGAGCGTAAAAGTCGAACTAGAACTTTGTAGTCTGATACAGACGAAACAGACGGCTGATCCTCCTAAACCGAGTCCGCAGGACTACATACTCAATTCTCCCTCTTCCCTGAGAGGAATAGTGACTGCACAGCATGAGGGGGCATAAGACCAAAGGTCTGATCTTCAAAAGAGACCTCTGAAGTTTGGAAGAAGAAGCCTCCTCATCCAGACGGACCTCTTGTCGTTCGTTGTGGCGTGAAACTAGACGATCGTCTTGAAAGCGTCGAGCATCTTGAGAGGCGTCTTGACCAGCTTAATCGCCGAGCTTCTCGCAAGCGTCCTGCCGAACTTCTACCGAAGCGTCCTTGCTAGCGCCTAAAGAAGCGCCCTTACTAGCGCGTACAAAAGCGTCCCTCCGAGAGTCAATAAAAGCGTCCTTACGAGCGCTTGCAAAAGCATTTATGAGCTCTTAAAGCGTCCTGCTGAGCGCTCTCAAAAGCCTCTTCACGAACGCTTGCAAAAAGCGTCCCTTCGAGCAGTCAACAGAAACGTCCTGACGAGCGTCCTTAAAAACGTCCTTCCGAGCATCCTCATAGGCATCCTGAAAAGCGTCCCGCCGAGCATCCTCAAAAGCATCCTGCTGAGGCGTCCTCCAAAGCGTCCTGGCGAGCGTCCTGCGCAGGACGTTCTAGAGGGAAAACCACCCTCTTGCTTACGCACCTTCTTACTCGCAGTCTGAGAGCGAAGGGGCAACGATCTAAAAGCAGGAGGTGAACTTCCTACGGTGAGGCTCGACAGCTTTCTTAGCTATCAAAGAAGACAACTGGTCCTGAAGGGACACGAGAATATTCTCGTAGGCGAAGAATCCAAAGCAGGGTGAAGGGCTGATCCTGCGAGAAGATGAGGGCGAGGGGACGCCTCCTTCCTTCTCACCAGGTACAGCTACTGCCTCTCCTGAGAGCGACTGGGGCGCTCCCAGCGTCATCCTCGAATAACGTCCTATATATCTTCTGTGGCGTGAAAAGTCATACGACGCCGGCGACGACCGCAAAGAAACTGGCGAGAGAGTACGTGAAGCGTCCTCACTTCTAAAGGCCCTTTTCAATGGACGGGAGTCTCTCCAAGCACTCCACCCCTTGCGCGGGGAGGGCGCCTCGGAGGACGAAAAACAGTCCTTGAGGATGCGAGCCTGAGCACGCTCCTTGGCAGCCTGGGAATTTGCAACAGGACCTGCCGAAGGGACGCCAGATCAGTGGGGAGCCCCGTAACCCTCTTGCGGCTTTCGACATGCCCACTCCCTGAGTCCTGGGGCCGATCTGACGCCCCCTCCACAACACTAGGGACACAATCACTAAACTTCACAGCGCCGGTTTCTAAGGCTAGCACTTTGGATTCCTGAGATCGCAAAGAATCCAAAATAAGAGAAAGGGCATTACCTTCTACCAGACAATTTCAGGGCCCGAAGGCAACATCACAGGGTTAGGAGATACAAAATCTACTGGGGTTATTGAAGGTGGAATATTTACTTCCCTTACCTTTACTGGAACCGCTCCTAGAGGAAGACCTGATCCTATCACGTTCCCAATTTCCGTAGATAGGAATCATACATCTTCCATCCATCATTGGTCAAACATTCGCAACTCCTTACACCGATCATCTATTAAGCACACATGCCCCCTACACCCCGCCCGTACATACAGTGTGGGGATCTAGCGATGATTTCGGTAGCCTCACCTTACAATCACTCTTCACACACACCCTGAAACTCACTGAACTTGATCCAGACATCACGTTCAAAGAAAAGCCAATCCAAAATAAAAAAACAGACACTATTGCGCGTGCCTAGCCACCAATCCAGAATCAAAACCAAAAGACAATCCAGATACTTGAGTGACCAAAAGTTTTCAAAATCCAAAGGCGGAGGTACTGCAAACAGTTGTTTACAGCACCGGCGACAGAAAAAATATGAATAGAAAATGGGAACGGTTCCTGATATCCGCCTCCCAGCGGCGGGAATGGGTACTACCCCCTGGCCGCCCACTGCGTGTGCAGCGAGTTTTGAAATTCTGTCGGACTTCAGAGAATACAGCTATATATATATCTGACAGGTAGTTTCATGAACAAAACTCATAACAGCCACCAGCTGATGCTTCACTAGTTCCAATGAAGGGTGCTCCTGAACTGAAGAATGAGCTTAAGGAGGCAAAGGAGGCGCCGAGTACAAAGGAACTGGTGTCTGATGCTCGAAAGTGAGCACTGAGTGCCCTAGCATCGATGGGTGCTCAAAGGCAGAGGTGTGCTTGGATGAGGGCGACTGCTGTCTCCGTCGATCTTTTGGGCTCTTGGGAACTAAAAATGGGTGCTCGACATACAGTGAAAAAGACTCTGGGCGTCCCAACCCAACACAGCAGATCAAGTCAATGTAGAGCCAGGAGGAGGCTCAGCAAAGCTGCATGAATACTGAGGACTATGACTTGCCTCTCTATATCTCTTGAATGGAAGAGAGGAGCAGTCTGTGCCATCAGTGCCTCTTAGGAGGGTGAAACAAAGCTGGGAAATGCCTACGGTGCCTCTTGTTGGGGCTGGAACCTTCTGATCTGACGAGAGGTGATGAACACTCACTTTGACATCTTTCCAACACCTATCCATCGACACCTGGGATTGGGTAACAGATTCAACTGAGGAGGCGACTACCTGTAGGCAAACCCCACCAGCCTCCCTTAGACTTCAGGTATGTCTTCACCCAGTAGCCACCTCCTCCTAGCAAAACACTGTCATTAGGGACATGTAAGAAAACTCGTTCTGAAAGCACTTTTAGGGCTGCCCCTAATTCAGCCACTGCACTGACTACCAAATTAAGTTTCACATTGAACCTAGATTCGAGGCTGGCAATGGGACCAGGATTGGAAGCATGAGAACCAGGCACAGGAGTTATGTGGTAAAGTAGCAGGAGGGCTAGGAATTGGAGAAATAGCAAGAACTTGTAATGAAGGGACAGCACTATCCTCTACTGGCCTAGTCAAAGGAGCAGATTCTAGATTAGCCCATTTTTGGCACAAGAGGACGCCTTCCACTTTTTCTCCCTCTCAAGCTTGACTAAGTGAGACTTAAACAGTTTCCATTTTTTATCATCCCAGTCCTGACATTCACTGCAAGTATTCTCCCTACTATACATTTTCGCCCTCTACATTTAACAAAGCAGACTTGGAATGAGAGCAGTACGACAACTTAACTAACGTAGCTTTGCACATCTCGCTGCAAAAGCAAATGCTAGAAGAACTAGAGTTTGACATTATGAGAAAAAGCTAGAATGATCCTAACTAAATAACACAGACAAAGAAGCAACAATTCATTAATGGAGAAAACAAAATTCAAATTCTTCAACAATTCCCAGAAAATATTTCAAAAAATCAACGAAGAAAGGCTGCAGAGAACACTCGAGAGCTGGAAAAAAAATGAACTGAGCTCTTTGCTACGTTGTTCCTCTTCTTCCCCCAAAGTGGGCGGGGTTTGTCACCTACACAAAACAATTTTAGTGCTACCACGAATTTTGAATTTTTAGGCTGCCATGATTGAAAACCTATAACAATGTAATTACTTGCTAAGTTACTTATATGAAAACAAAATTTTTTATTTCTTATGGCTAACCCTGCTCCATTCTCAATATGTACTGTATCCACTAACTTGTGTTTTGTTAATCCCAGTATATTTAGCTGACATATTTGCAACCTTATCTTTATATGTACTCATATACCTGACCTTTGGTTATCAGCTCCTTACTATCCTTAAGAAAATCCATTCCTACATAATTTGCTTTTCTTAACAGGTCTACTGGTATCATTTATTCTAAACTATAAATGCACTTTGGAACTGAAATATAATTTGGCCATGTTTTCATGTGTACTTTTGACTCACATCTTTCCTTTGAGAAAAATCCAATTAAAGTTTCAGTAAATGCCACACATAAGTTAGGTAACGTTCGTAAGGCCTCATATACTTAAAACTGTGAAAAAATCAATGCAACCTTTTTTAGGTCATTTGTCTTTCATTTCCTAAAAAAATGTTCTCTGGTGTGGATGTCTGCTTCTGCCAGATATTTATCTCTTAGATAAGATAGGTTCATGGTGTAGGTTTACGCTGCCTAGCATTAGCAGTTATGACTTAAACCACCAACAGACAGTCTCTTGTTTACCACTTTTTCATAAGTTTGTATTTCAACAGAGATCTTTCACATTCACAACTGATCCCTGATCCCCTTTTCCTGCTGGGAGCAACCAGATTCACTGAACAATGGCACCAATATAAAGTCTACATGCCTCACTAATGACATGACAATTTGTCGAAAATTGCATTTTTCCTAACTATACAAACCATGAGGTCCTTTAATAATAGGAAGGTAAACTAGCGGCAGCTGGGACGGTCGTAAGCTTCGAACAAGGGGAGAACGGTAGTTAACTGCTTGTCCGATCGTGCGCGCGCCGCGCGCCCGGGCGGTGAAGAATCACTTTGCTTTAGGACCATGCAAAAGTTGCAGAGTGAGGGGTGGTATGAGGTGGGACTATATGTAAAGGACCTCAGGTTTGTATAGTTAGGAAAAATGCAATTTTCGACAAATTGTCATTTGTTCCGATACGTAATACAAACCATCGGTCCTTTAACAATAGGAAGACTCACTTCTTGGTGGGTGGAATCTGAGTCTTTTTGGTGAACAGACGGTGTTCGTCCAACCTTGGAATGCCTCCCTGGTCGTAAGAGCAAGGAGGGATCCAAACCTCTGTCCGATTGATCGGGGTGTGCACCGCAGGATCAATGGTCAGACCTCTGAGCCAAGTACTAAGAGAGAGGCAAGCGTATCTCTTCGTACCAGCATTGCAAGAACTTGTTCCTGTACAGGAGCCAACATAAAGTTATGGGTTTGTCTCAAGTAGGCATCCACTCCTTCCCCCTTGTTGGAGGGAGAGGATATTTGCTTCTATCCCTAACTAAAGGATAGATTGGGGCTCGGTCGAGTAGCTTACCTGCATCGGATTCCTTTCCAGCATGGTGACGACCGTGACCCTCTGCCCACAGGTAGAGAGAGAGAAAGATGGAGAAGAGAAGCAGTCGCACTCTCATTCAACCATTCATTCCTACAGTCACACCAGGAATCGATGCTGTTCTGCCTGCTCGGGTGCTGGGTAAGCTTACACAACGTGTTGAGCAGCCACCACAGGTCCCAAGGAAAAAGTATCCAAGGACTTGTGGGCAATATCCCGAAGGTAGTAAGGACGTGAAGGTAGTCTGGTTGGCCCAGACACTGCCTTCGGAGGGACCTGAACGCCACGGAGAGTTCGTTACGGACGCCAAAGAGGGTCCAATACCTCTGACTTCGTGGGCTCTCGGTCGGAGCGTACGGATGTCGTCACTACCATCAGCCTCGTACGCTTCCTGATATCACCTCACGCAGCCAGAAGAAAGCGTTGTTCTTGGATACTTCTTTCTTGGTCACCCCAGTGCTAACGAAGAGCGTCGACACTCAGGCCCTGAGGTGTCGAGTTTTCTTCAGATAGCGCCGTAGCGCCCTCACAGGACAAAGCAGCATCTCATCCGTATCGTTGTCGGTGAAATCCATTAGGGAGGGGATCGTGAAAGACTCGAACCTGTCGTCAGGGATCGACGGATTCTGAGTCTTAGCTACGAAATTCGGGACGAAATCGAGCGTCACAGATCCCCAGCCCCTGGAATGTTTAACATTGAAGGACAGACCATGAAGTTCCCCTACTCTCTTCGCCGATGCCAGGGCCAGCAAGAAGAGGGTCTTGAGGGTCAGATCCCTGTCTGACGACTCTCGGAGTGGCTCGAATGGTCTTCGAGTCAAACTCCTAAGGACGAGAGTCACATCCCACTCAGGGGGCCTGAGTTTCCCTGGGTGGCAAGACCTTTCGAAGCTCCTCATTAGCAAGGAGATCTCGAACGAGTTAGAGATGTCCAGTCCCCTCAGTTTTAGGACGAGCGCCAGGGCGGCTCTATATCCTTTAACTGTGGGTACTGAGAGGAGCTTCTCTCGGCGAAGAAACACGAGGAAATCCGCTACCTGCTGAAGAGTGGCTCTGAGAGGAGATAGACCCCGTCTACGACAACCACCACCAGAAGACGGCCCACTTCCCCTGGTACACAGCTGCAGAGGACTGTCTGACGTGTCCAGCCCATCTCTGTTGCTGCGCTGCGAGAAAAGCCTCTCGTTCGCAAGAGATGGTGGATAACAGCCAGCCGTGAAGTTGTAGGGGGACTGGACTGCTCGGTGGTACCGCTCTACGTGTGGCTGGGCTAGAAGGTTGTGCCAGTGGGGCATCTCTCTCGGTTCTTCCGCAAGAAGAGCCAGCAGGTCCGGATACCAACGGCTTGAGGTAGTTTGGGAGCCACCAGGATCATCCTGAGATTGGGAGTGACCAGCGCTCGGCTGATCACTTTCCGAATCAGACAGAAGGGAGGAAAGGCGTAGACGAAGAGGTTGTCCCAGGGGTGTTGGAGAGCGTCCTCTGCAGCTGCCCATGGGTCCGGCACGGCTGAGCAAAAAAACTTGAAGTTTTTTGTTGTGCCGGGTGGCGAACAGGTCTATGACCGGACGCCCCCACAGGTTGAAGAGCCTTTCCGCCACTTCTGGGTGTAGGGACCACTCGGTCCCTATTACCTGATCCCGACGGCTGAGCTTGTCTGCTACTACATTCCTCTTGCCTGGAATGTAGCATGCTGACAGCTCTATCGAGTGAGCCGTGGCCACTCGTGCACCTGCACAGTCAACTGGTGTAGCGGGAGAGACACTAGGCCCCCCTGCTTGTTGACGTATGCCACTACGTGTGTGTTGTCGCACATCAACACCACCGAGTGTCCCATCAAGCGGTCTTGGAACTCTCGGAGAGCGTAAAAACGCCGCCTTGAGTTCTAGGACATTGATGTGAAGGTGCTTGTCGTGATGGTCCCACACACCTGCAGCCAGCCAAACTCCTCCAGGTGTGCGCCCCATCCTCGGTCGATGCGTCTGAGAACAGCAGCATCTCCGGGGGGGGAGGGGGGGGGTGCGTAGGGGCACCCCTCTTAAGAGGTTCCTGTCGTCGAGCCACCAGGCTAGGTCCTGCCTCACCTTCTCCGTGATGGGACACGGGGAAGTAGGTGGATCCTTTACCTGTGACCAACTCTCCCTTAGTCTCCACTGGAGAGGGCCGCAGGTGAAGACGTCCATGAGGAACTAACTTCTCGAGGTGAACGACAGGTGGCCGATCACGACTTGCCATTGCTGAGCTGCCTGTTCCTGCCGAGACAGGAACCGGCCGGCTGCCTCCCTGAATTTGCTGATCCTCAAGTCTGCGGGGCGGACTTGAGCTGCTACCGTATCGATCAGCATACCCAGGTACTTCATCTTCTCTTGGGTTCGGATCGGACTTCTCGTAGTTTATCACGATCCCCAGATCGCGACAAAACTTTAGAAGTCGATCCTGTCCTGCAGCAACTGCGAGCGGGAGCTCGCCAGGACCAGCCAATCGTCGAGATACCTCAGAAGACGTATCCCGTGCGAATGGGCCCAAGCAGACACCAGCGTGAACACTCTCGTGAACACCTGTGGGGCGGTTGAGAGACCGAAGCAAAGTGCCCTGAATTGGTACACCTGTCCCGTCGAAGATGAAGCGGAGGTACTTTCTGGAGGACTGATGGATGGGTATTTGAAAATACGCATCCTTCAGGTCCACTGAAAAGCATGAAGTCGTTCTCCCTGATGGAGTCCAGCACGGAACGTGCCGTCTCCATCTTGAACCGAGTCTGGCGAACAAATCGGTTCAGGGGAGAGAGATCTATCACCGGGGCCGCCACCCCCCGATGCCTTTTCCACTAAGAAAAGGCGGCTGTAAAAGCCCGGTGACCGATCCACTACGACTTCTACAGCTCGTTTGGTCAGCATGGTCTTGATCTCTGCCGAAGAGCGTCGTCCTTTGAGGCATCCCAGAACATAGTCTGCAGATGGACCGGGTTGGAGGTGAGGGGTGGCCGAGATCGAAGGGTAGTAGATATCCCTCCCGAAGGACGTCTACTATCCAGGTCTCGGCACCGTAGCGCTGCCAAGTTGCCCAATGGCTCGCCAGGCACCCCCCCACTTCCGGCAGCTGGTGAGGGGGAACGCCGTCCCTAGCGTTTCCCACCTCGCTTCGACTTCTTCCAGCACCTCCTCGGGGAAAGGAGGGCTGGGAGGAGGGCTGGTTACGGCCTCCTTTACCAGAAGTTGAAGCAGGAAGAGCTTTCCTCGGGGCTTCGATGGAGCAGCCGTCTTAGCAGCCGAGGAAGCGCTAGCTAAACTCTTCGGCTTAGCCGCAGTTTGTACGAGGTTGCCCAGAACCTTCGTAACTGCCTGGTGAACCAGACGGTCACTGTCATCAGTGCGCCGTCTTTCCACCGCAGCAGTCCACCATCTCTCCGGGAAAGAGAGCGGAGGAACTCTTCATTGGTCCGTTACGGAGTCCATTTACCGCCTCACGTCCGGCCCCCTTGGCTACTCGTGTAAGGACAGCGTCCCTACGACGGAGAACCAAGTTGGCCCACAGGTTTGCCGTCTGATGGGCGAGGTAGATGGCCCTACCTCCAGACTGGCACAGTCTCCTGAAGTCGGGGTCGTCTTCGAGGGCAGCGCCCCCGGCGTCGGCCGCGACCTTGGATACTGTGAGGGACCACAGATCCAACCAAGAGACTGCCTGGAAAGCCGCCATAGCGGTAGCTTCCAGGCCCAGTGCCTCCTGCTGCGAGAACCACAAGTTCTCCGACAGGAGCTGCTGCAGGGACACACCTGGAGTTAGCCTAGCTAGCTCCGGGTTAACCTGTTGGGCGGTATTGGATCCACTGATGGCACGTAGAACTTCCGCTGTCGCTGCAGAGGAGGAGGAAGAATAGCTTGGAAGACCGTCCTGACTTAAGTGAGTCCTCTCGTCCCTGAGACGAAATTCTCCACCCTGGTCAAGGACTGAGTCTGCAAGCTCAGATCGCGGCAGTCCCACCGTCAATTTGGGTTCCCTCTTCGGGCCCCAAAATGACTCGAGCCGGGACGTGGGCTCAGATGGTGGTAGCGGCGATCCTTCCCCCAGGTCGTTGTGCTGACGAATCAGCGCAATAACCTGGGCAAAGTTCCTCTGGATCTCAGGAGTCACAGCGTCCTGAGGAGTAGGACCGTCCAGTCCCTCCAACAGGAGCAGCTCTCGAGACCCTCCTCCTTCAGAAGGAGGAACAGCAACAGACCCCTGACGGTCGCCTCCAACCACTTGCGCGTACGACCTGGCTGGTCCTAAGACCATGCCTGGTGCGTGCGGCGTCGTGGCGGGGATCGTGAGCGGCGCACCTCTCACGATCACTCCTAGGTACCTCGCTCTTCACGTGTAGCCCGAGGAAGTTGAAGGTATAGGAGAGACAGACCTGACGCTCCCCCCCCGTTCGCTGGCAGGACCAGCGTACGTGGGGGGGCTGCAGCCGATCACAACCCGCGGTGGGGATCGATCTGCAGGCCTGGTCGTGCCGCTCACCTGTGGCGAGCGGCTCGACTGAGCACGTCGACCCCGGTCCCGTGCCGTCAGACGAGCTGCTGCTGGCCACCGCTCTCCGTCCGGTCCCTGTGGGAGCGGCGGTCAGGTGATCTACAGAGCTCGCTTTCGCGGTGAGACCGGTGAGCGTCCTCACGGCACGTCAAAACCGCTGGTACCAGCCGAAGCTGGTGCCGTTGGTTGAGGGGACCTCTTCCCAGCTCAACCCGTGGCCGGTCAGAGACCGTCACGTCAACCAGAGGTACCGCTGGTCGCTACGAGAGCGGCCGCTGGCCTGGCGAGAGTCACTTGCGCGACTTTCGACAGTCTTCTGCTCCGTGCCTCTGTCATGACGGTGAGCAAGCTCAGGCGTCTTGACTTTAGCTGCACGGTCGCCCGAAGGAGACCGTTACACTCGGATCTTCTCGCGAACGAGAAGTCGAGCCTGTTGTACCTGGCTTAGCAGCAGTGCTACCAAGACCAGGCGCGGCGGATGTACCAGCAGTAGCCAGCACATCCTTGGTCCCCGTCTTCTTCTTCTTCTCAGAAGAGGAGACGGGCCCTGTTCCCACGAGGGAAACAGGAGGACCAGCAGAAGCACCCAGTCACGCCAGAGCGAGACGGGCCCTTCGAAGGTCCCGCAGGAGCCTTCTTAGGGGGGGAGGAGGCAGCCTTCTTCTTCTTCGGCTTGGAAGCCTTAGAAGTCGAAGGGGGAGAGGCGGCAACAGACGACGAAGAAGACGATGAAGACGACGACGACGACCACTTCCTCTTCTTCTTCCTCTTCTTCGTCAGCTCTCTCAGGACGGACGTCAGGTCTTCCATCCACGGAAAAGTCGGGCCAATTGCCGAAGCAACACGCCCCGACTGATCTCTGTCCGGAAGACCTGAGACCGGTGCAGCACCTCCATGACGAGACGCGACGTGGGCAGGGGCAGGCACGGCAGGAGCGCAGGAACATCAACAGCGGACCAGCACCATCAGACCAGCACCAGCAGGGACCAGCACCAGCAGGACCAGCAGCAGCAGGGACCAGCACCAACAGGACCACACCAGCAGGACCAGCACCAGCAACCAGCACATCAGCACCATCAGCATGAGCGTCCCGCACCGCGCGCTTCGTAGGAGCGGCGCGAGGGGCTGGGCCAGCAACACTCGCTGCAGGTACGGCAGGTACGGCAGCATAGTCCGGCGTCACAGACCTCTCCAATTCAGCCAAACTCATCATTGGGACGGGCGGTAGATCCAGGGGCAAACTTTTGGATTTTGGGACAGCGAAAGTCGGGAGTCGGCAGCACATAGAAACCAGGTGGCGGCGGCACGCCCCTCTTAGGTACGGCAGCGATCGGCTTTTGGATTGATGCCGTTGGAGTCACCGACGCAATGTGTTGCGTGTACACCACATGAGGAGGGGCGGCGTACGCTGGTGTGGACACAGTATTAGTCGTTGTTGTGACTACACCATGAGTTACAACTGCCGACCCCGCTAGACGTTGAATCAAGCCCTGGATACTGGGGCGCCCTGCAGTCCCAAACGACGCCCACACCTGTCCAAGGGTCGTCACTCACAGAAGGTACACCTGAGGGAGGAACAGTCGGGTCAGTTAGAGGGGCGGCACCCTCACGCTTGGGGGAGGACGAACCCCACCAGAGCGGACGGAAGACCCGAATACAATTGAACATCCGGGTATCGGGCACCCTCCTCCACACTCGACGGATCGAGTGAGGAGAAGACTCCGAAACCCCCCCGCAGCGGGGAAGGCGCAAATTGTGGGGCTGAGCTGGAGGCAGGAAGGATGACGAGGTATCCGTAACCAAAGAGTCGCTGGAGAGCTTTCCGACGACTCCTTGGTCGACCTACGCTCTTCCTACCCTCGTACAGCACCCACTGCGCCTCGGACCAATTTACACACACATTACATGGTTCGGCTCGGGAGCATTCTCGCCCCCGACACCGATAACATAATTCGTGAGGATCAATGTCTGGGTAAGAGCGGAATCCGCCGCATTTACGCCCCTCCAGCCCGGGACACACTCTACGGGCAGCTGGTGGGCGCGGCGAAAGCTCTTCTTGATCCATAATTAATTAATTCACTTCACTCAATGAAAAATGAAAAAAGAGTACTTACAATTTCATTCAAGACCACAAACAAACCAGTCAGAAGAAATTGTAAACATCCAAAGACACACGACGAAATAGCGGGCAGAGCGATGACGAAACACGTCCTGTCACACCACGGCCGAAAGCAAAAGTGATTCTTCACCGCCCGGGCGCGCGGCGCGCGCACGATCGGACAAGCAGTTAACTACCGTTCTCCCCTTGTTCGAAGCTTACGACCGTCCCAGCTGCCGCTAGTTACCTTCCTATTGTTAAAGGACCGAGGTTTTGTATTACGTATCGGAAACAATTCAAAGTTCCAGAGGTCCTTTATTCCTCACACTGTTGGACTGGGGAACAGTCTCCTGAGGATATTGTGCAACTGGAACTACAAAGGTTCAAGCAAAGATGCATTCCATTACCACTCTAATGCTATTCAGCTTGCAATTTAACACATTTTTATCTTCATATTTATTAACTTAGTTTTTCTCTGTAATAAGTGAGATCTTTCTGTCTTTCCCCTTCCTTCTCTTACTTCTAATGAGCACCATAATCTTTGGAATCTTGAATTTCAAGTCAATAGCCGTTTAACATATTTATTTAAATAATTATCTAGTGCACGCTTCTTCCTCTTCTTCTACCAAAAAATCATAGTTCCCTCAAATAAGTCGTTAGTGGAAGTCATTGTACGATTTAGTGAAAAAAGTGCCCCAGCACTCTATGGGTACAATTGGTGTGCGGATTTAGCACATGGAATGGGAAGTTTATTGACACAAGCGACTCCGCAAACATCGAGATGGCGTCAATCTTCTAAATATTCGTAGTTGTAAGTAAAAAATTTCGAAAGCGTCATGGAGGTAGTGTGCACTGGCGTAGAGCCAGACTTTCAATAACCCCTGTTTAATCTTAAAAATATGACCTTAATTTGTCTAACTCTGGAGGAAAATAGCTAGGGTAGAATATCACGACAGGCAACCCTCATCACGGTGGACGGGTCTTATTCACTCGATATTTAATGGTGAAACATGAATACAATTGCAACTCTAAAGCATACCATTTAAAAGACTAAAGTTTCGTCAACATATTGTGATATATGAAAGCCCCATACGAATTAAAAATAAGCATGTGAGCTCTTTCGTAAAATATGTTTTCAAGGCAGTTTTGAAATCCAATATGGCGGCTACGTTTTGCATGGACGGTTCTCATCAGTGACGGCCACCATCTTTCCCCAGCCTTCCCAGCACTCATTTGAACAATGTTAGCGTATGTATGTAACGTTTATTGTCTTACTAACAAGATTGCAGTTGTAATCAAGCACAATAAAACACATTTTGTTGCCTATATTAGTGAAAGTATGAAACTTGTTATTCCCGGGGTTATGGTTGGAACTGAATTCATTCTTACCTTGTAATCAGGGGTGTTATCCTTACTGCCATCACAACTGAAACTCCACAGTGCTTATTTGATTGTAATATGACAATTTGTCCAAAATTGCATTTTTCCTAACTATACAAACCTGAGGTCCTTTTACAATAGGAAGGTACTAGCGGCAGCTGGATAGGTCGTAAGCTTTCGAACAACAAGGGGTTCGGTAGTTAACTGCTTGTCCGACAGGCGTCGCGCGTCGCGAACTGGGGAGGTAAACAAATCACTTTTGCTTTGGCCCAAGCAAAAACTGCAGAGTGAGGGGTGGCATGAGTGGGGCTATGTGTAAAAGGACCTCAGGTTTGTATAGTTAGGAAAAATGCAATTTTGGACAAAATGACAATTTGTCTAAAATTGCATTTTTCCTAACTATACAAACCTGAGGTCCTTTTACAATAGGAAGGTACTAGCGGCAGCGGATAAGGTCGTAAGCTTTCGAACAAGGGGTTCGGTAGTTAAACTGCTTGTCCGACAGGCCGCGCCGCTGCGCGCGGACTGGGAGGTAAACAAATCACTTTTGCTTTTGGCCCAAGCAAAAACTGCAGAGTGAGGGGTGGCATGAGGTGTGGTATGTGTAAAAGGACCTCAGGTTTGTATAGTTAGGAAAAATGCAATTTTAGACAAATTGTCATTTGTTCCGACACGGCATACAAACCTTCGGTCTTTTACAATAGGAAGACTCACTTTCTTGGTGGGGTGGAATCTGAGTCTTTTGTGAACAGACTGGTGTTCGCCCCCAACCTTGGAAGCCTCCCTGGTCGTAAGAGCGAGGGAGGGATCCAAAGCCTCTGTCCGATTGATCGGGGTTGTGCACCGCAGGATCAATGGTCAGACCTCTGGACCGAGTACTAAGAGAGAGGCAAGCGTATCTCTTCGTACCAGCAATGTAAGAACTTGTTCCTGTACAGGGAGCCAAAGTTAAAGTCATGGTTTTGACTCTGTAGGCATCCACTTCCCCCCCTTGTAGAAGGAAGTGGTGGATATTCTGCTCCCATCCCTCGTGAAAGGGATAGGATGGGGCTCTGTCATATAGCTCACCGGCATCTCGTCCTTTATCCAGCAGGGTGATGGACCGTCCCTCCCTCTACCCACAGGTAGAGGGGAAGAAAGATAGAAAGAGAAGCCAGTCACTTTCTCATCACTATCTATTCATACAGTCACACCAGGACTCGATGCTGTTCAGCCTGCTAGGGTCTGGGTTAGCTAGACGACGTGTTGAGCAGCCACCACGGGTCCTAAGGAAACCGATCCACGGACCTATGGCAATATCCAAGAGGTATAAGGAAGTTGCCGGTGGTCTGGTTGTACCAGACCCCTGCCTTCCATACCTGCGCCAACGGAGAGTTCTTACGAAAACGCCAACGAGGGGCCAATACTTCTGACTTCGTGAGTTCTCGGACGGGACGTACGGATGTCGTCACTACCATCAGCCTCATACGCCCTCCTGAAGACCTCACGCAGCCAGGACGAAAGAGTGTTCTTGATACTTCTTTCTTGTTGACCCCGTTGCTAACGAGAGGCGTCGACACTCAGGCCCGAGGTGTCGAGTTCTCTTCAGATAGCGCCGTAGCGTCCTCCAGGACAAAGCAGCATCTCATCCACATCATTATCTGCATGACGTTCCCGTACTCTCTTCGCCGATGCCAGGTCCAGCAAGACGAGGGTCATTTGAGTTCCCTGGGTTTGGCAAGACCTTTTGGAAGCTGCTCCTAAGCAAGGAGATCTCGAACGATTGTTCGAGATGTCCATCCCGTCAGTTTCAGGAGGAGCGACAAGGCGGCTCTGTATCCTTTGACTGTGGGAACTTAGAGGAGCTTCCTCGGCGAAGAAAAAACGAGGAAATCCGCTACCTGCTGAAGAGTGGCTCTGAGAAGAGATAGGCCCCGTCTACGACACCAACCACCGAAGACGGCCGACTTCCCCTGGTACACAGCTGCAGAGGACTGACGGACGTTTCCAGCCATCTCTGTTGCTGCGCTACGAAAAAAGCTTCTCGTTCGCAAGAGAAGGTGGATAACAGCCAGCCGTGAAGACGTAGGGACTGGGACTGCTCGGTGGTACCGCTCGACGTGTGGCTGGCTGAGAAGTGCCAATGGGGGAATCTCTCTCGGTTCTCTTGCGAGAAGAGCCAGCAGGTCCGGGATACCAAATGGCCTGTGGCCATTTGGAAGCATCAGGATCATCCTGAGATTCGGGATGACCAGTGCTCGACTGATCACCTTGCGAATCAGGCTGAAACGGGGGAAAGGCATAGGCGAAGAGGTTGTCCCACGGGTGTTGAAGAGCGTCCTCTGCAGCTGCCCATGGATCCGGCACGGCCGAGAAGAACACCTGGAGCTTCCTGATGTGCCGGATGGGCGAACAGATCCTCGACTGGTCGCCCCCACAGGTCGAAGAGCCTTTCCGCCACGTCCTGGTGTAGAGACCATTCGGTCCTTATCACCTGATCCGACGGCTGAGCGTGTCTGCTACTACATTCCTTCCCTGGAATGTAGCGTGCCGACAGCTCTATTGAGTGTTGCCTCGGCCCACTCGTGCACCTGCCGAGTCAACTGATACAACGGGAGAGACACTAGGCCCCCCCCTGTTTGTTGACGTAAGCCACCACCGTGGTGTTGTCGTACATCAACACCACTGAGTGTC
Organism: Macrobrachium nipponense; assembly: GCF_015104395.2. Taxonomy (NCBI): domain Eukaryota; kingdom Metazoa; phylum Arthropoda; class Malacostraca; order Decapoda; family Palaemonidae; genus Macrobrachium; species Macrobrachium nipponense. The sequence goes on along the minus strand of NC_087208.1, from coordinate 67,816,662 downwards.
CCATCAAGCGGTCCTGGAACTCTTGGAGAGCAAGGAACGCTGCCTTTAGTTCCAGTACATTGATGTGAAGGTGCTTGTCGTTCTCGTACCACACTCCTGAAGTCCGCAAACTCTTCCAGGTGTGCACCCCCATCCCTCGGTCGATGCGTCTGAGAGCAGCTGCATGTCCGGGGGGTGGGGGGAGTGCGCGGAGGCACTCCTCTTAAGGGTTCCTGTCGTCCAGTCACCTGGCTAGGTCCTGCCTCACCTCCTGTGTCAGTGACCATGGAAGGCTTGGGGGATCCGTCGCCTGTGACCAACTCTCCTTTGGTCTCCCTGAAGAGACCGCAGGTGAAGACGCCCGTTAGGGACTGCTTCCCGAGTGACGACAGGTGTCCGACACGACTTGCCATTGCTGAGCTACCTGTTCCTGCCGAGACAGGAACTGGTTGGCTGCCTCCTGAATCTGCTACCGTGTCGATCAGCATACCCAGGTACTTCATCCTCTGCTTGTGCTCGAGATCGGACTTTTCGAAGTTCAGAACACGATCCCCAGATCGCGACAGAACTCGAGCAGTCGATCCCTGTCCTGTAGCAACTGCGAGCGGTAGCTCGCCAGGACTAACCAATCGTCGAGATACCCCATCAGACATATCCCGTGCGAATGGCCCCAAGCAGACACCAGAGTGAACACTTGCGTGAACACCTGTGGGGCGGTTAAGAGACCGAAGCAACGTGGCCTGAGCTGGTACACCGTCCCGTCGAGGATGAAAGCTGGAGGTACTTTCCGAAGGACTGACGAATGGGTATTTGTAGATACGCATCCTTCAAGTCCACTGAAAGCTATGAAATCGTTCTCCCTGATAGAGTCGAGCACTGAGCGTGCCGTCTCCATCGTGAACCGGGTCTGGCGAACCAATCGGTTCGGGGGAGAGAGATCTATCACTGGGCGCCAGCCTGTCGTAGACTTTTCCACCAGGAAGAGTCGGCTGTAAAGCCCGGTGAACTGATCCGTACCGATTTCTACAGTTCTCTTGCTCAGCATGGTCTTGATCTCCTGTCCTCAATGCTACGTCCTTCGATGCCCCTGGAACGCACGCCTGCTGTTTGGACCGGGTCCCAATGGCTGGCCAGGCACCCCCCACTTCCGGCAGCAGGTGAGGGGGAAATGCCATCCTTCCACTGTGAGCGTCGTCTGGTTGGGGCTGATCGAGACCTGACAGGAGAGAGCCGATACGCTCCGACTCATTCCAGTCCTCGTCGAGGTCGAAACCTCAGGAGGACCGAAGGGATATATAAATACGATGTCCGAAGACACGTAGAAACGCCTCTGTCGCAGTAGAGGAGGTGAAGGAGCTTGTTCGACCGTCCAGAACCGAGAGAGCCTTCTTGTCCGGAGACGAGAGACTACCTGGCTCAACCCCAGTCGGCAAGCTCCGATCGCGGCAGACCCACCGTCGATTTGGATTCCCTCTCGGGCCCCAAACGACTCGAGCCGAGACGTGGCTCTGCTGTGGAGAGCGGCGATCCTTCCCGAGGTCATTGTGCTGACGAATCAGCGCCGTAACCTCGGCAAAGTTCCTCTGGATCTCGGAAGTCACAGCATCTTGCAGAGTGGGACCGTTAAGCCCTTCGAACAAGAGCTATTCCGAGAATCTTCCTCCTAAGAAGGGGGAACAGCGACAGCCCTCTCGGTCTTCCCCATCCACTTGTGCATACGTCCTGGCCGGTCCAAGAACCGTGCCTGGCACGCAGGGCGTCGTGGTGGGATCATGAGGGGCGCACCCCTCACGATCACTCCTCAGTACCATCGCTCCTCCCGTGTAACCCGAGGAGGTTGAAGGTACGGGAGAGGCAGACCTGACGCTCCCGTCGTCGCTCGCATGCAGAACCAGCAGGCTTGGAGGGCTGCAGGCGATCGTCAAACCGCGGTGACGATCGAGCTGCAGGCCTGGTCGAACCGTCTCGCTGTGGAGAACGGCTGGACTGAGCACAGCGGCCCCGATCTCGAGTGTCAGAAGAGCTGGTGCTGGTTGCCGTATCCGATCGCTCTCTGTGAGAGCGACGGTCAGGCGACCTGCAGGCTCCACTGTCGCAGTGAGACCGGTGCTTGTCCTCACGGCACGTCACGTCGCTGGTTCCAGCCGTGGCTGGCACCGGCGAACGGGAGGACCTCTTCCCAGCCTCAGCCGTGGTCGGTCGTGGACCGTCACGTCCCCGGGTAGCCAGCTGTTCACCGCGAGAGTGAGAGCTGGTTCTGGTGAGAGTCGCATGAGCGGCTGTCACCAGTCTCCGCCCCGTGCCGTGAACCTGACGCTGAGCGGACTCAGAGGTCTGGTTCCTGGCTGCACGGTCGCTGGTAGGCGACCGTACACTCGGTACCTCCCGCGAACGAGAGGCCGAGACGGACCCTGATGCAGTGGCAGAACCACTGACACCAGGCGAGGAAGTACCGGTGTAGCCGGTACCCCTCTGGTCCCCGTAGTCTTCTTCCTTGCGGAAGAAGAGACGGGCCCCGCGCTCCCGAAGGAGCAGGAGGACCAGCGGAAGGAAACCCTCCCGTCCTCCCACCGAGGTGAGACGGGTCCCGAGAAGCTCCCGAGGAAGCTTCTTAGGAGGGAGGAGGCGACCCTTCTTCTTCCTCGGCTGTAAAGCCTTAGAAGTCGAAGGGGAAGAGGCGGCGGCCGACGACGATGAAGAAGATGAAGACGACGACCACGACACCTTCCTCCTCTTCTTCGTTCAGCTTTCCTCAGGACAGACGTAAGATCTGCTATCCGGGCGGAGCCGGGGCTGCTGTAGCCGAAGCCACGGGCCCGGACGCACCTGTACAGACAGACCAAAGTCTGGGGTAGTACCACCACGAACAGGGACGACATCAGCAGGTATGGGCATCTCAGGAACAGCAGGCACGGTCCAGCACATATCGGTAGGAACAGCCAGCGCAGCAACGGCAGGAACAGCCAGCGCAGCAACTGCATGGACAGTCAGCCCAGAATCGGCAGGTACGGCTCAGGCAGGCAGCACCGGAAACACAGAAGTGGAGCAGCAGCCAGCAACATCCTGGTACCGGCGGCAGGTCCAGGGGCGAGTTCTAGGGCAGCGGAAGTGTGGTCGCTGCAGCGCGGCAACCACGAGCGGCGGCGGCACGCTCTCTCGGTACTGGCGAACGGCACTTCACAGCGGCTGTAGGCAAGACTGTTACCACGTGAGGCGAGTACACCAGGTGAGGAGGGACGTCGTCACCTGGTTTGCGTGGTCACCACTGCATGGTGACCGCAGTAGGCCCAGACATAGAACCGCAGCCCCTGGACACCAGCACGCTCTGCAATTGGAAGGACGCCCATACCTCACCAAGGTCCACGCTCGTGGCAGTAGCACCTGCGGAAATAATAGTAGTAGCGATTAATGGGGGGGGGAAATCCCCTCGTGCGGGGGTTTGATCCCTACCCCGAACGAGTGGAAGACCCCTAATACAATTGTACATCGGGCACCGAGCGCCTCCCCCTTGCGCTCGACGGATCGGGCGAGGAGAAGAACGCCGATAACCTCCCCCCCCCCCCCCGCACAAGGGGAAGAGCCATATGTGGGAACTGAGCGGGGGGGGGTGGGGGGTTCTCGTTCCCCACCCCGCACAGTACCCATGTACCCAATCGGGCCACCGAGCGCCCTCCCCGCGCTGCATACGTGGGGCGGGAGAAAGAATCTCCGATAAACCTCCCCCCCTCCCCCGCCCCTTGTAAAGAGCCATCTGTGGGAATGAAGCGGGGGGGGGTGGGGGGGTCCTTCGTTCCCCCGACCCCCTCCCCCACAGTAATCTGACCCAACAACAAAATAAGAGGCCCTAGAGCAATCGTGCCATCGGCACGAATACAAGGCATAAGGATCAATTCCCTGACTGAGCGGAACTTGAACCAAATAATATTGATGCAATCAATAATAAGGAACAAAATGAAAATGCATCTTGCAAAACGATTCACTTCACAATGAATAAGGGCTCGGATCGAGCGCATTTGCGCCCCTCGGTAGACCGAGCGCAAGGGTGAAAGGTTTCATTCCTTACCTTTATGGATCAAGGTTTCTGGAAACCTTGATCCATAATGAATTGATGCAATCAACAAAATATATGAAAATGAAAAAGACTCTACTGCGCTTGCGATTTCACTTCATACAAATAAAAAGGGGAAGGATCAATTCCCGTGAATAGCGGAACATTGACCCCAGTCAACAATGCAATCTCAATAAAAAAATGAAAATGAAAAAGAACTGCACTTGCGATTTCACTTCATTCAAAATAAAAAGGGGGAAGGATCAATCTCCGGGTAAGCTCGGAAACTGATCCAAAATGAGTATTGCTCAATAATAAAAATATATATGAAAATGAAAAAGAATACTGTACTTGCGATTCCACTTCATACTGAATAAGTTTCCGTGCCGAGCGCATTCGTTCGGCAACGGGCATACAGGTCAAAAAAATATAAATGAAAAGAGCACTTACTTACGATTTTCATCTACACATTTCCACCCAATATACGCTCGGAGCGAGCGCTCCCGCCCTCGGCACCGAGCATACACAATACGAGGATCATTCTGGGAAAATGAATTCCCGCAATTACGCCCTTCAGTCCCGGCACTCGGGTAATCGGAGGGCGTTGTGAACCAAGATCCTTTAATTCACAATTGAATTCAATGAAATGATTGTACTTACAATTCAGTTTCACTAGATACATATAAAAAGAAAAACACAATCATGCGAAAGCAAACGACGATGAAGCGGGCAGAGAGCGATGATCACGTCCACACGCCAGCATGGCCGAAAGCAAAAGTGGTTTGTTTACCTCCCAGTCGCGCGCGCGCGCCTGTCGGACAAGCAGTTAACTACCGAACCCCTTGTTCGAAAGCTTACGACCTATCCAGCTGCCGCTAGTACCTTCCTATTGTAAAAGGACCGAAGGTTTGTATGCCGTGTCGGAACAATTGTCATTTGTTCCGACACGGCATACAAACCTTCGGTCCTTTTACAATAGGAAGACTCACTTATTGGTGGGTGGAATCTGAGTCTTTTGTGAACAGACTGGTGTCTTCGCCAACCTTTGGAAGCCTCCCTGGTCGTAAGGAGCGAGGGAGGGATCCAAGCCGTCTTGTCCGATTGATCGGGGCCTGTGCACCGCAGGATCAATGGTCAGACCTCTGGACCGAGTACTAAGAGAGAGGCAAGCGTATCTCTTCGTACCAGCCAATGTAAGAAACTTGTTCCTGTACAGGAGCAAAGATAAAGTCATGGGGTTTTTGACTCTTGTAGGCATCCCCCCCCACTTGGTCCCCCCCTTGTATAAGGAAGTGGTGGATATCCTGTCTGCCTATCCCTAGTGAAAGGGATAGGAAAATGGTTTATTGGGGCTCTGTCATATAGCTAAACACCGGTCAAATCTCGTCCTTATCCAGCAGGGTAATGAGAACCGTTATCCTCTACCCACAGGTAGAGGGTAGAAAAAGATAGAAAGAGAAGCCAGCCACTTTCTCATTCACTATCTATTCATACAGTCACACCCAGGACTCGATGCTGTTCAGCCTGCTAGGGTCTGGGTTAGCTAGACGACGTGTTGAGCAGCCACCACGGGTCCTAAGGAAACCGATCCAAGGACCTATGGGCAATATCCAAGAGGTATAAGGAAGGTGCCGGTGGTCTGGTTGTACCAGACCCCTGCCTTCCATACCTGCGCCACGGAGAAGTTCTTACGAAACGCCAACGAGGGGCCAATACTTCTGACTTCGTGAGCTCTCGGACGGGACGTACGGATGTCGTCACTACCATCAGCCTCATACGCCCTCCTGAAGACCTCACGCAGCCAGGACGAAAGAGTGTTCTTGATACTTCTTTCTTGGTGACCCCGTTGCTAACGAAGAGGCGTCGACACTCAGGCCCGAGGTGTCGAGTTCTCTTCAGATAGCGCCGTAGCGTCCTCCCAGGACAAAGCAGCATCTCATCCACATCATTATCTGCATGAAGTTCCCGTACTCTCTTCGCCGATGCCAGGTCCAGCAAGAAGAGGGTCTTGTGAGTTCCCTGGGTTGGCAAGACCTTTGGAGGCTGCTCTTAAGCAAGGAGATCTCGAACGAGTTCGAGATGTCCAATCCCGTCAGTTTCAGGACGAGCGTCAAGGCGCTCTGTATCCTTTTGACTGTGGGAACTTAGAGGAGCTTCCTCGGCGAAGAAAAACGAGGAAAACCGCTACCTGCTGAAGAGTGGCTCTGAGAGGAGATAGGCCCCGTCTACGACACCAACCACAGAAGACGGCCGACTTCCCCTGGTACACAGCTGCAGAGGACTGACGGACGTTTCCAGCCATCTCTGTTGCTGCACTACGAAAAAAGCTTCTCGTTCGCAAGAGATGGCGGATAAACAGCCCAGCCGTGAAGACGTAGGGACTGGACTGCTCGCCGGTGGTACCAGCTCGACGTGTGGCTGGCGAGAAGGTTGTGCCAATGGGGAATTTCTCTCGGTTCTCTTGCGAGAAGAGCCAGCAGGTCCGGATACCAAATGGCCTGTGGCCATTTGGGAGCCATCAGGATCATCCTGAGATTCGGGATGACCAGTGCTCGACTGATCACCTTGCGAATCAGGCTGAACGGGGGAAAGGCATAGGCGAAAGAGGTTGTCCCACGGGTGTTGAAGAGCGTCCTCTGCAGCTGCCCATGGATCCGGCACGGCCGAGAAGAACACCTGGAGCTTCCTGTTGTGCCGGATGGCGAACAGATCCTCGACTGGTCGCCGCCACAGGTCGAAGAGCCTTTCCGCCACGTCCTGGTGTAGAGACCATTCGGTCCCTATCACCTGATCCCGACGACTGAGCGTGTCTGCTACTACATTCCTTCCTGGAATGTAGCGTGCCGACAGCTCTATTGAGTGCGCCTCGGCCCCACTCGTGCAGGGCCTGCCGAGTCAACTTGATACAACGGGAGAGACACTAGGCCCCCCCTGTTTGTTGACGTAAGCCACCACCGTGGTGTTGACGTACATCAACACCACTGAGTGTCCCATCAAGCGGTCCCTGGAACTCTTGGAGAGCGAGGAACGCTGCCTTGAGTTTCAGTACATTGATGTGAAGGTGCTTGTCGTTCTCGTACCACACTCCTGAAGTCCGCAACTCTTCCAGGTGTGCGCCCCATCCCTCGGTCGATGCGTCTGAGAAGCAGCTGCATGTCCCGGGGGGAGAGTGCGCAGAGGCAATCCTCTTAAGGGGTTCCTGTCGTCCAGTCACCCGGCTAGGTCCTGCCTGCTCACCTCCTGTGTCCGTGACAATGGAAAGCTTGGGGGAGATCCGTCGCCTGTGACCAACTCTCCTTCAGTCTCCCTGAGAGACCGCAGGTGAAGACGCCCGTTAGGGACTGGCTTCCCGAGTGACGACAGGTGTCCGATCACGACTTGCCATCGCTGAGCTACCTGTTCCTGCCGAGACAGGACTGGTTGGCTGCCTCCCTGAAACTGCTGATCCGCGAGTCTGCGGGGAAGACTCGCCCTGCTACCGTGTCGATCCGCATACCCAGGTACTTCATCCTCTGCTTGTGCTCGAGATCGGACTTTTCGAAGTTCAGAACGATCCCCAGATCGCGACAGAACTCGAGCAGTCGATCCCTGTCCTGTAGTCAACTGCGAGCGGTAGCTCGCCAGGACTAACCAATCGTCGAGATACCCCATCAGACGTATCCCGTGCGAATGGGCCCAAGCAGGACACCAGAGTGAACACTCGCGTGAAACACCTGTGGGGCGGTTGAGGAGAACCAGCAACGTGGCCTGAGCTGGTACACCGTCCCGTCGAGGATGAAGCGGAGGTACTTTCTGGAGGACTGATGAATGGGTATTTGTAAATACGCATCCTTCAAGTCCACTGAAAGCATGTAATCGTTCTCCCTGATAGAGTCGAGCACTCCGCGCGTGCCGTCTCCATCGTGAACCGGGTCTGGCGAACCAACCGGTTCAGGGGAGAGAGATCTATCACGGGCGCCAGCCTCTCGTAGACTTTTCCACAGGAAGAGTCGGCTGTAAAAGCCGGTGCTGATCCGTGCCGATTTCTACAGCTCTCTTGCTCAGCATGGTCTTGCTCTCCTGTCTCAAGTGCTACGTCCTTCGATGCCCTGGAACGTACTCCGCCTGCTTGTTGGACCGGGTGGAGGTGAGGGGTGACCGAGATTCGAAGGTTAATAGATCTCCCTCCCGAAGGACATCTACAATCCAGGTCTCGGCGCCGTGGCGCTGCCAAGTTGCCCAATGGCTGGCCAGGCACCCGCCCACTTCCGGCAGCAGGTGAGGGGGAACGCCGTCCTTCCACTGTGAACGTCGTCTGGGTGGGGCTAATCGACACTGACAGGAGAGAGCCGATACCGCTCCGACTCATTCCAGTCCTCGTCGAGGTCGAACCTCAGGAGGACCGAAGGGGTATTTAAATACGGTGTCCGAAGACACGTAGAAACGCCTCTGTCGTAGTAGTAGAGGAGGTGAAGTAGCTTGTTCGACCGTCCAGAACTGAGAGAGCCTTCTTGTCCGGAGACGAGAGACTACCTGGTTCAACCCAGTCGGCAAGCTCCGATCGCGGCAGACCCACCGTCGATTTGGGTTCCCTCCTCGGGCCCCAAAACGACTCGAGCCGAGACGTGGCTCTGCTGGTGGGAGCGGCGATCCTTCCCCGAGATCATTGTGCTGACGAATCAGCGCCGTAACCTCGACAAAGTCCCTCTGGATCTCGGAAGCACAGCATCTTGCAGAGTGGGACCGTTAAGCCCTTCGAACAAGAGCATATTCCGAGAACATTCCTCCTAAGAAGGGGGGGGGAACAGCGACAGCCCTCTCGGTCTTCCCCATCCACTTGCGCATACGTCCTGGCCGTCCAAGAACCGTGCCTGGCACGTAGGGCGTTGTGGTGGGATCATGAGGGGCGCACCCCTCACGATCATCCTCTAATACCTCGCTCCTCCCGGTGTACCCGAGGAGGTTGAAGGTACGGGAGAGGCAGACCTGACGCTCCCTCATTGCTCGCTGGCAGCACCAGCAGGCTTTGAGGGCTGCAGGCGATCGTCAACCGCGGTGGCGATCGAGCTGCAGGCCTGGTCGAACCGTCTCCTGTGGAGAACGGCTGGACTGAGCACAGCGGCCCCGATCTCGAGTATCAGAAGAGCTGGTGCTGGTTGCCGTACCCGGTCGCTTTCTGTGAGAGCGACGGTCAGGCGACCTGCAGGCTCCACTGTCACAGTGAGACCGGTGCTTGTCCTCACGGCACGTCACGTCGCTGGTTCCAGCCGTGGCTGGCACCGGCGAACGGGAGGACCTCTTCCCAGCCTCAGCCCGTGGTCGGTCGTGGACCGTCACGTCCCCGGGTAGCCAGCTGTTCGCCGCGAGAGTGAGAGCTGGTCTGGTGAGAGTCGCATAAGCGGCTGTCACCAGTCTTCCGCCCCGTGCCGTGAACCTGACGCTGAGCGGACTCAGAGGTCTGGTTCCTGGCTGCACGGTCGCTGTAGGCGACCGTACACTCGGTACCTCCCGCGAACGAGAGGCCGAGACGGACCCTGATGCAGTGGCAGAACCACTGACACCAGGCGAGGAAGTATCGGTGTTAGCCGGTACCCGTCCTCTGGTCCCCGTAGTCATCTTCCTTGCGGAAGAAGAGACGGCCCCGCTCCCGAAGGAGCAGGAGGACCAGCGGAAGGAACCCTCCCGTCCCACCGAGGTGAGACGGGTCCCGAGAAGCTCCCGAGGGAGACTTCTTAGGAGGGAGGAGGCAACCTTCTTCTTCCTCGGCTGTGAAGCCTTAGAAGTCGAAGGGGAAAGAGGCGGCAGCCGACGACGAGAAGAAGATGAAGACGACGACGACGCACTTCCTCCTCTTCTTCGTCAGCTTCCTCAGGACAGACGTAAGATCTGCTATCCAGGGCGAGCCGGGCTGCTGTAGCCGAAGCCACAGGGCCCGGACGCACCTGTACAGACAGACCAAAGTCTGGGGTAGTACCACCACGAACAGGGACGACATCAGGCAGGTATGGGCATCTCAGGAACAGCAGGCACGCCAGCCAGCATCGGTAGGGACGCCAGCGTAGCAACGGCAGGGACAGCCAGCGCAGCAACGGCCAGGGAGCAGCCAGCGCAGCAGCTGCATGGACAGTCAGCCCCAGAATCGGCAGGTACGGCAGGCATGCACCGGAAAACACGGAAGTGGAGCAGCAGCCAGCAACATCCTGGTACTGGCGGCAGGTCCAGGGGCGAGCTCTAGGGCAGCGGAAGTGTGGTCGCTGCAGCGCGGCAACCACGAGCGCGGCGGCACGCCCGCCCTCTCGGTACGGGGAACGCACTTCACAGCGGCTGTAGGCAAGACTGTTACCACGTGAGGCGAGTACACCAGGTGAGGAGGGACGTCGTCACCTGGTTGCGTGGTCACCACTCCATGGGTGACCGCAGTAGGCCCAGACATAGAACCGCAGCCCCGGGCTGGACACTAGCACGCCCTGCAAATGGAAGGACGCCCATACCTCACAAGGTCCACCCTCGTGGCAGTAGCACCTGCGGAAATAACAGTAGTAGCGATTAGTGAAGTCCCCTCGCGCGGGGGGGTAGGGGGCCCTCTCCGAACAGTGGAAGACCCCCTAATACAATTGTACATCGGGACCGAGCCCGCCCTCCCCCGCGCTCGACGGATCGGGCGAGGAGAAGAACGCCGATAACCTCCCCCCCCCCAAGGGGAAGGGCCATCTGTGGGAGCTGAGCGGGGGGGGGGTCTCGTTCCCCACCCCCACCCCGCACAGTACCCATGTACCCACAACAAAATAATAGCCCGAGAGCAATCGTGCCATCGGCCCGAATGCAAGGGCATAAGGATCAATTCCCTGACTGAGCGGAACTTGAACCAAATAAATATTGATGCAATCAATAATAAGGAATAAAATGAAAATGCATCTTGCATACGATTCACTTCACAATGAATAAGGGCTCGGATCGAGCGCATTTGCGCCCTAGGTACCGAGCGCAAGGGTGAAAGGATCAATTCCTTACCTTTATGGATCAAGGTTTCTGGAAACCTTGATCCATAATGAATTGATGCAATCAAAAAATATATGAAAATGAAAAGACTACTGCGCTTGCGATTTCACTTCATACAAATAAAAAGGGGAAGGATCAATTCCCGGAAATAGCGGAAACATTGATCCCAGTAAACAATGCAATCTCAATAAAAAATGAAAATGAAAAAGAACTGCACTTGCGATTTCACTTCATTCAAAAAAATAAAAAGGGGGAAGGATCAATTTCCGGGTAAGCTCGGAAACTGATCCAAATGAGTATTGCTACAATCAAAATAATATATAAATGAAAAAGAATACTGTACTTGCGATTCCACTTCCATACTGAATAAGTTTCCGTGCCGAGCGCATTCGTTCGGCAACGGGCATACAGGTCAAAAAAATATAAATGAAAAGAGCACTTACTTACGATTTTCATCTACACATTTCCAACCCAATCTACGCTCGGAGCGAGCGCTCCCGCCCTCGGCACGAGCATACACAATACGAGGATCATTTCTGGGAAAATGAATTCCCGCACTTACGCCCTTCAGTCCGGCACTCATGGTAATCGAGGGCGTGGTGACACCAAGATCCTTTAATTCACAATTGAATTCAATGAAATGATTGTACTTACAATTCAGTTTCACTAGATAATTAGAAAAGAAAAACACAATCATGCGAAAGCAAACGACGATGAAGCGGGCAGAGAGCGATGATACACGTCCACACGCCAGCAGGCCGAAAGCAAAAGTGATTTGTTTACCTCCCAGTCGCGCGCGCGCGCCTGTCGGACAAGCAGTTAACTACCGAACCCCTTGTTCGAAAGCTTACGACCTATCCAGCTGCCGCTAGTACCTTCCTATTGTAAAAGGACCGAAGGTTTGTATGCCGTGTCGGAACAATATACACATTTTGGTCTTAATTCACTCCACAGTGCACTCGAACCACATTGCTGTTCGTGTTTCCTAAGCACTCACTCCGTAAACAAAGTTACGAGCAGCAGACGACAACACTGATTATGAGATGCAAAGCTTTATTCCCTTAATTGTTTACTTTACTCAATATTTAGTTTAACTCTACTTCAAAAATGTTTATTTAATTCATGTCCATTATCCCTTTTTTGCAACCAAATTAACCCCCCACCCCCCAAAATTACAAATGTTTCGGATGTATACTTACGAGCAGACGACGTGAGGAAAAATGGCTCATCGTTGCCAATCTAGTGGAGCGTCACACATACGCCGATGCATTTACAAACTGTTTCGATGAATTCTAGTTGTCATAGTAATGCAGTAATGATAAAATTGCTCTAATATGTATATATACACAAAGATACGCTAATTTCACTTATTTCCCCGGGGTTTTGTGTAAGTCTTTATACCTAGTTTGGAGGGTAAATACATACCAATTGACAACACTGATAAACAATTGAAGAGCGCAAAACGCCGCAAAGAATGCCGTAGTCCCCTTGAATAAGTACGAATAAGTGCTGGTAAGAGGTGGGTTTACGATTGTTGTGATGAAAGTGCCCCAGCGTCTATGGGTACAAGTGGTGTGCAGATTTAGCACATGAAATGGGAAGTTTGTTGACACAAGCGACTCCGTAAACATCAAGATAGCGTCAATCTTCGAAACATTTTTAGTTGTAAGTAAAAATTTCTAAGCGTTTTGGTGAGATTTTCCACTGCAGTAGGCCACCCTTTTCAGTACCCTCTGTTTAAATCTTAAAATTTGGCCTTAATTTCTAACTTTGGAGAAAAATACTTACTTCGATAGGAGAGTAGAGGTCTTTAGCTCCGTTTTTCACCAACAAGAAGTCGCGACTGATGCCCATCTCCGTGTCAGGACGCGTTTATAATGTACTTTTTCGGAGGGTGGCTAGGTGTTGATTGTAGGTGGCCTGCTTGGCCTGCTGTGATATTCTACCCTATACTAGGTACTTACTTCGAAAGGAGAGTAGAGGTCTCGAGCACCTGCTCTCACCACCAACAACTCGTGACTGATGCCCATCTCCGTTGTCAGGACGTGATAAAGTACTTTTTCAGAGGGTGGCTTCACACACAGAGGAAACTGGATCCGCTAGTCCAGTCGGTTTGTTTCCCCTAACCTACAGTCGACTACCTAGTAACAAAATATAACGGTATTGTTAATAAGCAACCAAAAATTATATAGCAAGGTCAATTTCCAGAGAAATACCCGCTTGCGGACCTGCTACTTAGATCTACCACTTAAAAACAACTCTAGCCTTACAGAACAGGGCCTACTGTAGACCCAGGGGTGTCATTAGGCTAAGCTACAAAAGGATAGGCTCCATACCTTCACTAGATGGAAAGTTCTGTGATGCTAAAAACCTAGTTCAACTCGTTTCAGCAGGAAGCCAGTAAAACCAGCAGCTTCTTCGACCGTATATGCTTCTTCTTAAATGTCAAAACACCGAAATTTAAAAATTGTCAAAAATATATTCCAGACAATCGGATCACTACAATCTGACACTTCTCAAACACTGAAATTAAATCCGGGTTTCATTCCTATTCTAATACTACAATAGGTGGAAATGTCAAAATATTAGTAAACATTTTTCTAATAATTACAATAGTATTAATAAACAATAAAGATATTGCTTCTAGCTAGACATTTCGAACTTAAAATGTATTTAAATGGATTCGTAATTATCAATTAACATAACCCGGATATCACAATCGTATCCGTAATACACGATGTCACAGTTCGGAACTAATGGATTGAAACTGACTCAAATCCCGGCAGAAAGGCAAATCGCAAAATATCTCAAGAACTCACTGAAAAACGAAGGTAGAAAACAGCAGTGAGCACTGAAAACCAAGAGCACTGAAAACCAATCATACGGAAATGCAGACTATTCAATAATAGGTTTAAAGAAGCAGATAAGAGGAAAAAGGAATAAAGTAATTGCGTGAGAAACAAAGTAATACACTAACAGATTAGCTGTAAAGGATAAAAATTACACAGGAAAAAATCTAGTCTGAGGTCATGATCAGCTTTTGGAGGAGAAATTCTCATTATCCGAATAAGAAGTAAATGTTCCTGGCAGAAGGAAAGTTAGTACACCAATTCTTTATTATTATGGTGACTGTGAATATTAGAAAGACCTGTCCAACGGATATACGACTCACAATTAAAGATGGAAAGATCTACCCAGGGAACTACCAATACATTCAGGAATACGACCAAGAAGAAAAATATGTTTTAACCAGAGGAATTTACAGAAATTTATGTGAAGCTAGTGACAAATGTAAAAAGTGGAGCCGTAAATAAGAGGCACAGGATAAGAGTCAATTTGCCGTCTGTCTCATGAGGCGCCTTCTTTACCGATTGCTGTTCTTCACCTTGGCTGCATCTTTGCCATCTTTTCTCGAAGCATTATAACTTGCATGCAAAGCGCACTCATGTAAACTTCCATACATAAACTTTATTCCCTCTCTTACCTAGGGCTTGTTATGGTCTCTATTGACCTGAGTGGTCACACCACGAACAAATGTAGGCTCTTGAAAAATCTAGGCTCCTTACCTGTAAAAAAAAAATCAGTCAAAACTCCTGCCGAATCTGACCCAAAGTGGTGCTTCTCGTATCCTCTTGCTCCTAAACAAACCCCGAGTAGAACATTCTACTTCTCATGATCGCCCTCTTGTCCATTTAGGTTCCATACCCCAATTTATTTCCATAATCCCATCTTCAAAATAAATTTGAGACTGTAGAAATAGTCCTAAGATTTATCAATATTCTGGACTGAATTACAAAGGAGCGTATCTTGCAAAGACCACAATATGGCATTGGCTACGAGAGTCTGAATCCAAGAGGCTGCACACGCTTTGCCTCCGAGTAGTTCTTTCCAGTTTGTGTAAGACTTCCTTTTAAGGAATAATGTTCTCATTTTAAGGAAAGTTCTTCACACAGTAATTTTCTTGAAAGAAATAGAATTAACAAGCATACTGTACAATATCTGTTACAGTTCTTTTGCCTAAATGTACAACTTCGTTATGTTGCATTTGTCTGCAAATGATATTACAAGGGCCCTGACTTCAAGAACCTCTTCATTGTTTGCGTCCTCTAATCTCTCGTCCTAGTTGCAAATGTCAGGCTTCTCTGTTTCACTGATATTGTTTTGAGTCACAAACTTGATGGTCATCAGGTCTGATCAGTCTCTGATGCTATTTATTGGTAGAATGTGAAATTCTGTGCTTTTTCCTCTATTTCTTGGTCTCGTCTAAAAAATAAAGATTATCTGTGAATAAAGTCTTGTAGTGATCAATCAGCTTGTAGGAAAAGCAACGGTCTTGCTCAGCTATTACTTACGATCAAAGTCTTATACTTGCCGCTGGATTTTTTAATACTGTAGGACTGTTTTTGTCGTCTCTGACAGTACTCATACATCATGGGAATCTTTTACCTTACCAAACTCACTAATAACTTTCAAAACAGTTAGCCTAACATTAGCAGGTATTTAGCTTGGGTACAATCCGCCTTTGGCACATTTGCATAATACATGACAGATAATTTTGAAAATGGGAATATCAATACTGTGTCTTGATTATAGTGATTGAAAGTTATGGCAGCTAATCTGGAAGGGCCCACTAACATTACACTAAAGCCAGAACTACGATGCAAATTTTTCCCATCTTTATATTTCTTTAATGCATTTAACAATACTAAATTTTTTGCAGTCTGTTTCCGGTATGCTCAGGGATGGCTTGAGGACCATGTGGAAGGATTGGGGGAGGGTTAAAGAAGGCAATTTTGACCAATTAGTAATTTCGACCAAGTTGACCTAGAAACAATATATATGCTATAGGTAGTTTATTTATACAAACCAAATTTGTTATGGTTATTATTTACTTTTCATGCATCAATATTTTTCCCCGAGAGCATTTTAAATGCAAAGAAAATAAGACTACAGTTTAATATTAATCTGAAAAAGTAGGCACTTTGCAAAAATATTATAAAGATGATTAAGAAAATACATGTATATCCCGGACTCAGTTACCACTAAATTCACAACAAAAAAACATACCAGGTTCAGTTTCCTAGATCTTAAATTACAAACTTTAAGCATCAATATCACAATTAAGGAGGAGCACTTAAACACAGAAACCCTTAGTTTAATAATCACCAATACTGGACATAAAAAATTAAATACAATAAATTCCTTTCTGCACAGTATCAAACTAAAGCAGTGATATATCATAATACTTGTAACTTACGTTTAAGATGTTACAAAGGCGGCACATGGCAACTTTAGAACCGCGAAGTAAACTCAGTCATGGGGAGGGTCTATAGAAGGAAGGATAAGGAGACAATTCTTTTAGTGTAACAACCAGTAGAATAATAAACTAGCGACTTTTTCTGCTGGTTATTATTATTTAACTCATAGAAATATGTAGTTTGTTTACTGCCTCCTGCCCGGTGAATATTTAAACAAAAAACAATAGAATTCCTAGGTTAACTTACATATTGAAATATGAAGTTTTTTAATTACATCATATTGATAAATCATAATATTCAGTGGAAGATCGTAGGGTCCCGGCAATATATATAGATCGTAGGGTCCCGGCAATATATAATATATATATATATATATATATATATATATATATATATATATATATATATATATATATATATATGGGGATACAATCCACAATGAAGTAAAATCCTCTTGTAGTTTAAAATATATATTTCTTGTACAGGATTAAAGCTTCGACCATCAACTGTGGTCTTGTTCACTAAAATGTGATAAGTCACCTCAAGGAACTAACAAGAGGATTTTACTTCATTGTGGATTGTATCCCCATTTACTTAGAGGTACGACAAAGTACCTGGCTTCTGCATATATATATATATATATATATATATATATATATATATATATATATATATATATATTGGTATGTTCGTATGCCTATTTTTGTTTTTTACGGACTCCATATAGTTAAGTTGGTATAGGCCTATGCATGTGTTTGTGTGTCACATATATCGAATTCTTAATTTCTTACATATATAAAACGCTTGACACGAATTTTCTTTAATTTCTTAACCATAAAATTTAATAAAAACTCTTATATATAAACACACACTATAACAGGTGTGTATTTACAACAAATACTGCTTATTTTTTACAAACTCAACATCAACATTAAGACCGTAACAGCTCCCCCCAACCCGACAGGCCATCCCTGGGTGTGCTAAATAATCCATTCCTTTTGAATTAGATTGGATTTTATTTATAGAGGATGCTTAAATATTATATTTAAACTTTGTACACTAAAGCATTGGCTACATGCACAGAAATAAACAGACTCTATTACAGCGTGTGAGAACTCCCCTTTAAAATACAGATTGTCCCGCAATCGCAATTCAACTACACTTATATTCATATTTGTAATTTTAAAGCGCCAATACAGATGAACACGAGCTTCCATTGCCGTGCACCCAGCACGAGACGTTTCTCTATCACCAACCATCTCCGTTCTTCCTTGCCCGGCCACCGAGACACACTGATGTCTGACATATGAATGAAAACAATGGATTTCCTCAGTCTCTCCCTTGACAGCATACCCAACAGCACTTGCTTTCAGAAGAAAGGTTCCCTATCTTTTTTTATGTAAACGCGAGTGACAATCCCAGTCAGTCGGCACGGGCAAGATTACGCCTTAGTTAATAACAACCATAACTGATGCATTAATCGTGACTTTCATAAATGAATCCATTGTTATTATTATCATAGGCCTAATTGGTGAAGCACAGGAGAGACGTGAGAGGCAGCATTTTCTCAAAGGCCCCTCTGCGTCACGCGGCGCTAGAGGCGTATGATTATCTCCATTTGAACTCCTTATGCAAAAGAGGTCAACATCTAAATAATGGACGATGTTACGTGTTCACTGGCACTGCTTGATCTCCTTGTTTATATGCACTGACTGGAAGTAGAGAGAGAATGAGAGAGAGAGAGAGAGAGAGAGAGAGAGAGAGAGAGAGAGAGAGAGCGCTTTTGTAAATGTTGCTTTATAACTGGCTGGGCAGCGTTATTTCGCTGAAATCAACTTTCTGAGAAACCTATACTTGCCTCAAAGTAACGTTTTTGTTCTACTTGTCATGAAGCAGTGGGAGTTTTCAACTGTAAAACAAAATACAGTGAAGGTGTTTTAGTCTGACATGGCAAGGCTGTGGAAAATAATTTTCATTAATATCTAGCTTGCTTGTGAATATATAACAGACTGAGCCGTTTTTCCGTTAGTTTTCCTCAAACGCCAATATAGGCCACATGACGTTCACAGAATCGGACAAGTTGTGACGTCAAGGCATTCGCGGGGCGCACCGAGTCACCTTGAGGAGATCTGCGATGAGCAGATGTAGCATTTGTAGACTGGCAGTGAAACGACCAACAAGAGACGGCTGGCTACTGTGTGGATTTGTTTGAATTAACGTATACGATTTTATGAACCAACCGTCAGCAGTTACCTGTATCATAATATTGAAGTCTGTGGGCGTTAAACGTTGGCGGGCATGTGAAACGTTGCAGAAAAACTCGTTTGCTCAAGACTAGTACATAACATTTCAATCCTCGCATATTAACCATTTCCGAAATGCTCAAGTTCTATCAAGGTCCTGTGTGGTGTGCAAGGCAGAGGGAAATGCTGCCTCTCATCGTCCGTTGTAAATCTGCAAAGGCTCTGACTAGCATACGATCTGGAACAGCAACACTTCATTTTAGTTCCCGAGCCGTGATGCCTTGGGAAACCCCAAAGATCTGGGAAAAGCAGCGGCAAAGCCCTTCAGAGATATACCTGGACCAAAGTCTCTGCCACTAGTTGGAACTTTGTATCTCTATCTTACCTTTATCGGTATGTTGTCTCAAATTGTGTTATATTCATTTATTCAACTTTGTCTTCATTATTAATTGTGCTAATGTTTCTATGCGTCAAAATGAAGGCATATGAGGTCTGGTCGAGAAGGCTAGTAACTCCTGGGCCAAGTTACCCTTAATTATACTACTTTTTATACAAAAGGTTCATTCGCATTTATTTTACTATTGCCGGCTATTATTATTGAATAGCATTTACAAAATACGCCTTACGAAAAATGAACAGGATATTATCCCATGGACACAATAAAACATTTAATAGTTTTAAAAATGTGGGTTTTTCCCGTTGTTCTGCCTGCATAAAGCCACCAGTTGCCTTAAGCGCTCTATTGTCTGCATGCATGCTTGTGCTTCTGCCTTCAATGTCACCTATGCTTGAGCGACTGTATCAAAGGAGCAATCTTCTCTCTACCTCTACCTGGGTGGGGGGAGGAGGAGACAGCGACTGTACCAACGCAATCTGGTTTAACCTCTACCTTGTCACCCTAGTAAATGGCTAATTAACATTCACAGAAAACTCAGATATATAATTACTAAATACACCTCTCGCGTTACGCTACGTGAAGCTCTCATATTATATCATGGCCCTTACATATGCAACTAAAACTATACTTCTTAAAATTACCGTTTATGCTCCCTGGTATTAATTCCTTCGCAACTGCAAATTTCTGTTCCTCAGAAGTAGCTCAAGTTGCAGCCTTTGCTGGGAACTACTGAACTCCAACGTGAGTTCCAGATTCTTCCGTTCTGATAATTCAAAGCGGTTTTCATTGGCAGCATTTTCATATATGAATTCTTAAATCTATTAAAATTCAGATGTGAGCAATACTTTATTTTTTTTAATTGTCACCAGGTTTTCACTTTTGTATAGATAGACTAGCTGACCAACCCTGCGCTGCTGAATGACAACAGATAAACTATCTCTCCCTCACTCGTCCCCTCCTTTCTCCTCTCTAAACACCTATACTCTCTATTTCCTCTCTCTCTCTCTCTCTCTTTCCCCTCCTAACAACCCCTCTACCTCTCTCTTTCCACTCTTTCTCCTTTCTAATACCCCGTCTTCTCTCTCTTTCCCTTTCTTGTTAAGATAGTGGATTAAGTAAAAGATAAGCTTATCTTTTATTTGGTCAATTTAGGGAGTGCTAAAACTAGTCTTATTTTTTTTTTTTTTAAAACCTGGCAGACTTGCAGTCCGCTGTTTGTCAATGATTGGAAGGATGTATGTCCTGTTGTC
>NC_087208.1:67698628-67796009 GCF_015104395.2 Macrobrachium nipponense | reverse complement strand
CGAGCGAGCTCTGGGACGTGAACAAAACTTTGGCTGGACGGTCTCCCGTGGAAGAGCGTCCACTCGGTACTTCTCGCGAACGAGAAGCGGCCGAGACGGAACCTGGTTTAGCGGCAGGACCGCTAGCACCAGGTGAGGACGCACCAGCCGCGGCTGGTGCAACCTCTGGTCCCCGTCGTCTTCTTCTTTGCAGAAGAAGAGAGGGCGGGCCCCGTTCCCAAAGGAACAGGAGGACCAGCAGAAAGAGCTCCCCGACTCGCCTGAGCGAGCCGGGCCCTTAGAAGATCCCGAAGGAGTCTTCTTAGGGGGGGGAGGAGGCAGCCTTCTTCTTCTTGGCGGCTGTTTAGCCTTAGAAGTCGAAGGGGAAGGAGAGGCAGCAGACGACGAAGAAGACGACGAAGACGACGACGACACCTTCTTCCTCTTCCTCTTCTTCTTCGCCAGGCTCCGTAGGACAGACGTCAGGTCTTCATCCAGGAGGGAGCCGGGGCAGTTGCCGAAGCAAACAGGGCCCGACTGCACCTGTCCCGGAAAGACCTGAGACTGTGACAGCACCACCAACAGCAGGAACAACAGGAACAGGTCCGGGGGGGAACAGCAGGAACGGCAGGAACATGATCTGAAAGGGAATGAGCAGCAGGAACCTGATCTGAAAGGGAATGAGCAGCAGGGACAGCAACAGGTACGGCAGGCACGGCAGGTACCACAGGAGAGCCAGGCGTCCTGTCGGCAGGCTACCGTCACCTCGGCCCATGGCGGGCAGGTCCAGGGGGGTAACTCTTGGGGGCAGCGGAAGTCCGGGTCGGCAATACAAAGAACCCAGGTGGCGGTGGCACCGTCCTCTTCGGCAACGGCAGGAATGGCTTTTTGAATTGCAGCCGTTAGTGGTGTTACCGACATCTCATGTGGTGTGTTACACCAAGTGGCGGTGGCATCTCATATGCTGGTGTAGTAATTGTAGTGGTAGTAGTGGTTACCGTACCATGAGTGACCACTGCCGACCCGCCAACCGCTGAATCAACCCCTGTATGCTAGGCACTCCCTGCAGTCCCAGCGACTCCCACACCTGTCCAGGTCGTCCTTCGCTGATGGCACACCTGCGGAAGCAACAGAGGGTTAGTTAGAGGGGTTTCCTCAAGCTTGGGGGAGAAGAACCCCACCCAGAGCGGACGGAAGACCCGAATACAACTGGACGGTACCGGGTAGCGGGCGCCCTCCTCCACACTCGACGGATCGAGAGAGGAGAAGGACTCCGCTACCCCCCCCGCAGGGGAAGGCGCGAAACGTGGGGGCTGGCCGGGGGGCAGGAAAGAGGACGAAGTGTCCGTTACCAAAGGAGTCACTGGACTTTCCGATGACTTCTTGGGCGGCCTAAGTCTCTTCCTGCCCTCGTACAGAACCCACTGCGCCTCGGACCAATGCATACAAGTTACACATGGCTCGTTGCGGGAGCACTCTCGCCCCCGACAACGAGTACAAACCTCGTGTGGATCAACATCCACAAATGATCTGAATCCGCCGCATCTACGCCCCTCCAGCCCGGGACACACTCTACGGGCGACTGGGGGGCGCGGCGAAATCTCCATTTCTTGATCACTCATCATTAATGACAAAAGAAATGCAAAGTACTTCAATAATTACTCTCAATCACACTAGGAAAAAGAGGGCATATACTCAAAACTCAAAGCAAACGACAAAAGCGGGCAGAGCGATGACGAGCACGTCCTATCCACACACGGCCGAAAGAAAAACAAAAGTGATTTGTTTACCTCCCAGTCGCGCGGCGCGCGACGATCGGACAAGCAGTTAACTACCGTTCTCCCCTTGTTCGAAGCTTACGACCGTTCCAGCTGCCGCTAGCTACTTCCTATTGTTAAAGGACCGAGGGTTTGTATTACGTGTCGGAACAAATATAATTTGGCCATGTTTTCATGTGTACTTTTGACTCACATCTTTCCTTTGAGAAAAATCCAATTAAAGTTTCAGTAAATGCCACACATAAGTTAGGTAACGTTCGTAAGGCCTCATATACTTAAAACTGTGAAAAAATCAATGCAACCTTTTTTAGGTCATTTGTCTTTCATTTCCTAAAAAAATGTTCTCTGGTGTGGATGTCTGCTTCTGCCAGATATTTATCTCTTAGATAAGATAGGTTCATGGTGTAGGTTTACGCTGCCTAACATTAGCAGTTATGACTTAAACCACCAACAGACAGTCTCTTGTTTACCACTTTTTCATAAGTTGTATTTCAACAGAGATCTTTCACATTCACAACTGATCCCTGATCCCCTTTTCCTGCTGGGAGCAACCAGATTCACTGAACAATGGCACCAATATAAAGTCTACATGCCTCACTAATGAACTTCAAAGTTCCAGAGGTCCTTTATTCCTCACACTGTTGGACTCTGGGAACAGTCTCCTGAGGATATTGTGCAACTGGAACTACAAAGGTTCAAGCAAAGATGCATTGCATTACCACTCTAATGCTATTCAGCTTGCAATTTAACACATTTTTATCTTCATTTTTATTAACTTAGTTTTTCTCTGTAATAAGTGAGATCTTTCTGTCTTTCCCCTTCCTTCTCTTACTTCTAATGAGCACCATAATCTTTGGAATCTTGAATTTCAAGTCAATAGCCATTTAACTATTTATTTAAAGGTATTATTACAGTTTCAACCATTATGGGAAATCTATTATATTGATATTTTTCCCGAGTAAAGCACGTGATAACAAAACACTTCTTCTCAATACATTATTGTCACTAATGCATACTTACAGAGAAAAAAAACCCCCCCGATTAATGTTTTTTTTACCTCGAATTTTGTCCTAAGTCGGGAGAGGTGTTTCCTCTACGGTAATGTTTACTTTTAATGAGCCCTCTAACTTACTTTCTTACGCAAAAAAACAAAGCCAGTTCCAGTTACTCCATTATTGGCTGAGAGGTGTGACATCGTTATGACGTCATGGTTTCATAACCAATTACGAATGACTTGTCGAAAACTAAGTTTCACTAGCATTTCAGCGGAGTAATAAAGTTACCTGTTCTAGTGTCCACTGGTATCCTTGTTTGACTGAATACTCGAATAATGAAGCAAAAAATGGCATTTTGTCTTCCTGTACCTATGGCAGAGGTAGTGGCTGGCCCTTCTGGCATTAACTTTTGACAGACTTCGATTTCCTACTGATTGTTTTGCAGTGCAATGTGGTCGTCGGGTTACCTGGGGCCACTTCCTACTTTAAGTTGCATGTCAGGGACCTGGCAACGGCTTCACGTTTTCCCTCAAAGCAGCAGCACATTTTTATCAACCAACAGTTTAAGGTAAGCTTCATTTAATTTATAGAGTATATTATAATGGTGGTAGTATAACGATGTATACAGCAGTACCATCACTTTGGATTTGGTTTGATGGATGTTAGGTAGTGGCCTTAAGGGGGGGTCCGCCCCCCCGCTAGGCCTAGGTAGGGGTACAGGGCCCTAGGTAAGGTTAGGTGGTTGTATTAGGTTCGGTAGTGCCCCCGAAAATCACTGTGGCCTTAAGGGGGGGTCGCAGGGGGTGGGGGGCGGAGCCCCCCCACGTAGGCCTAGGTAGGGGTACCAGGGCCCTAGGTAAGGTTAGGTGGGTGTATTAGGTTCGGTAGTGCCCCGAAAACAAAAATCACTTTTCTCCTCCTCCCCCCACCCAAAAAACCCCGTTTCCCACTGGGATCCCCCATAATTGAAGTAGTAGTAGGTTTATGCTTAGATTTTGTATGTAAGAGTAACTCTGTTTCTTTTTTATTCATTTCCTCATGTTTCTATGCGATGTGCAACACCAACTGGTCGTTTTTTTGCCGTTTTTCGTCGTTAATACTTTGAAAAACGGCGTGCGGCATTCTCCTGGACATTTACCTTTTTCTGGAAAAAACTTTTTTTTTTTTTAACTCCAATTACATAGTAAATCTCTAAATCGGATGGTTTGCAGTCAAAATAAATGTTAAATCCGTTGGAACTACATTATTTCTGATGCAACAAATATATTTTTATTCCAGTTTTCCCATAATGGTTGAAACTGTAATTTTACCTATTTAAATAATTATCTAGTGCACGCTTCTTCCTCTTCTTCAACCAAAAATCATAGTTCCCTCAAATAAGTCGTTAGTGGAAGTCATTGTTTACGATTTTAGTGAAAAAAGTGCCCCAGCATCTATGGGTACAATTGGTGTGCGGATTTAGCACATGGAATGGGAAGTTTATTGACACAAGCGACTCCGCAAACATCGAGATGGCGTCAATCTTCTAAACATTCGTAGTTGTAAGTAAAAATTTCGAAAGCGTCATGGAGGTAGTGTGCACTGCGTAGAGCCAGACTTTTCAATAACCCCTGTTTAATCTTAAAATATGACCTTAATTTCTAACTCTGGAGAAAATAGCTACTACTTACTTCGAAAGGAGAGTAGAGGTCTCGAGCACCTGCTCTCACCACCAACAACTCGTGACTGATGCCCATCTCCGTTGTCAGGACGTGATAAAGTACTTTTTCAGAGGGTGGCTTCACACACAGAGGAAACTGGATCCGCTAGTCCAGTCGGTTGTTTCCCCTAACCTACAGTCGACTAACAAAATATAACAGTATTGTTAATAAGCAACCAAAAATATATATGAAAGGTTAATTTCCAGAGAAATACCCGCTGCGGACCTGCTACTTATAGATCTACCACTTAAAACAACTCTAGCCTTACAGAACAGGGCCTCCTGTAGACCCAGGGGTGTCATTAGGCTAAGCTACAAAAGGATAGGCTCCATACCTTCACTAGATGGAAAGTTCTGTGATGCTAAAAACCTAGTTCAATCTTTCAGCAGGAAGCCAGGTAAAACCAGCAGCTTCTTCGACCGTATATGCTTCTTCTTAAATGTCAAAACACCGAAATTTAAAAATTGTCAAAATATATTCCAGACAATCGGATCACTACAAATCTGACACTTCTCAAACACTGAAATTAAATCCGGGTTTCATTCCTATTCTAATACTACAATAGGTGGAAATGTTAAAATATTAGTAAACATTTTCTAATAATTACAATAGTATTAATAAACAATAAAGTATATTGCTTCTAGCTAGACATTTCGAACTTAAAATGTATTTAAATGGATTCGTGATTATCAATTAACATAACCCGGATATCACAATCGTATCCGTAATACACGATGTCACAGTTCGGAACTAATGGATTGAAACTGACTCAAAACCCGGCAGAAAGGCAAATGGCAAAATATCTCAAGAACTCGCTGAAAAACGAAGGTAGAAAACAGCAGTGAGCACTGAAAACCAATCATACGGAAATGCAGACTATTCAATAATAGGTTTAAAGAAACAGATAAGAGGAAAAAGGAATAAAGTAATTGCGTGAGAAACAAAGTAATACACTAACAGATTAGCTGTAAAGGATAAAATTTACACAGGAAAAAATCTAGTCTGGGGTCATGATCAGCTTTTGGAGGAGAAATTCTCATTATCCGAATAAGAAGTAAATGTTCCTGGCAGAAGGAAAGTTAGTACACCAATTTTTTATTATTATGGTGACTGTGAATATTAGAAAGACCTGTCCACGGATATACGACTCACAATTAAAGATGGAAAGAACTACCCAGGGAACTACCAATACATTCAGGAATACGACCAAGAAGAAAAATATGTTTTAACCAGAGGAATTCGCAGAAATTTACATGAAGCTAGTGACAAATGTAAAAAGTGGAGCCGTGAATAAGAGGCACAGAATAAGAGTCAATTTGCCGTCTGTCTCATGAGGTCCCCTCTTTACCGATTGCTGTTCTTCACCTTGGCTGCATCTTTGCCATCTTTTCTCGAAGCATTATAATTTGCATGCAAAGCGCACATGCAAACTTCCATACATAAACTTTATTCCCTCTTTTACCTACGGCTTGTTATGGTCTCTATTGACCTGAGTGGACACACCACGAACAAATGTAGGCTCTTGGAAAAGCTAGGCTCCTTACGTATAAAAAAAAAAAAAAAAAAAAAACAGCCTCAACTCCTGACGAATCTGACCCAAAGTGGTGCTTCTCGTAAACAAACCCCGAGTAGAACATTCTACTTCTCATGACCGCCCTCTTGTCCATTTAGGTTCCATACCCCAATTTATTTCCATAATCCCATCTTCAAAATAAATTTGAGACTGTATAAATAGTCCTAAGATTTATCAATATTCTGGACTGAATTACAAAGGAGCGTATCTTGCAAAGACCACAATATGGCATTGGCTACGAGAGTCTGAATCCAAGAGGCTGCACACACTTTGCCTCCGAGTAGTTCTTTCCAGTTTGTGTAAGACTTCCTTTTAAGGAATAATGTTCTCATTTTAAGGAAAGTTCTTCACACAGTAATTTTCTTGAAAGAAATAGAATTAACAAGCATACTGTACAATATCTGTTACAGTTCTTTTTGCCTAAATGTAAGACTTCGTAATGTTGCATTTGTCTGCAAATGATATTACAAGGGCCCTGACTTCAAGAACCTCTTCATTGTTTGCGTCCTCTAATCTCTCGTCCTAGTTGCAAATGTCAGGCTTCTCTGTTTCACTGATATTGTTTGAGTCACAAACTTGTTGGTCATCAGGTCTGATCAGTCTCTGATGCCATTTATTGGCAGAATGTGAAATTCTGTGCTTTTCCTCTATTTCTTGGTCTCGTCTAAAAAATAAAGATTATCTGTGAATAAAGTCTTGTAGTGATCAATCAGCTTGTAGGAAAAGCAACGGTCTTGCTCAGCTATTACTTACGATCAAAGTCTTATACTTGCCGCTGGATTTTTTAATACTGTTTTTGTCAAGTCTCTGACAGTACTCATACATCATGGGAATCTTTTACCTTACCAAACTCACTAATAACTTTCAAAACAGTTTAGCCTACATTAGCAGGTATTTAGTTTGGGTACAATTCGCCTTTGGCACATTTGCATAATACATGACAGATAATTTTGAAAATGGAAATATCAATACTGTGCATCTTGATTATAGTGATTAAAAGTTATGGCAGCTAATCTGGAAGGGCCCACTAACATTACACTGAAGCCAGCACCTACGATCAAATTTTTCCCATCTTTACATTTCTTTAAGCATTTAATAATACTAATTTTTGCAGTCTGTTTCCGGTATGCTCAGGGATGGCTTGAGGACCATGTGAAGGATTGGGGGAGGGTAAAGGCAATTTTGACCAATTAGTAATTTCGACCAAGTTGACCTAGAAACAATATATATGCATAGGTAATGTTATTTATACAAACCAAATTTTTTATGGTTATTATTTACATTTTCATACATCAATATTTTTCCCCGAGAGCATTTTAAAATGCAAAGAAAATAAAGGCTACAGTTTAACATTAATCTGAAAAAGTAGGCACTTTGCAAAAATATTATAAAGATGATTAAGAAAATACATGTATATCCCGGACTCAGTTACCACTAAATTCACAACAAAAATATACCAGGTTCAGTTTACTGGATCTCAAGTTACAAACGTTAAGCATCAATATCACAATTAAGGAGGAGGCACTTAAACACAAGAAACCCTTAGTTTAATAACAACACCAATACTGGACATAAAAATTATATACAATAAATTCCTTTCTGCACAGTATCAAACTAAAGCAGTGAAAATATCATAATACTTGTAACTTACGTTTAAGATTTTACAAAGGTGGCATATGGCAACTTTAGAACCCCGAAGTAAACTCAGTCATGGGGAGGGGCTATAGAAGGAAGGATAAGGAGACAATTCTTTCAGGTTAACAACCAGTAGAATAAACTAGCGACTTTTCTGCTGGTTATTATTATTTAACTAATAGAAATATGTCGTTTACATATCGAAATATGAAGTTTTAATTATATATATATATATATATATATATATATATATATATATATATATATATATATTGGTATGTTTGTATGCCTATTTTTACGGACTCTATATAGTTAAGTTGGTATAGGCCTATGCATGTGTTTGTGTGTCACATATATCGAATTCTTAATTTCTTACATATATAAAACACTCGTATATATAAACACACACTATACAGGTGTGTATTTACACAACAAATACTGCCTATTTTTTACAAACTCAACATCAACATTAAGACGGTAACAGCTCCCCCCAACCCGACAGGCCATCCCTGGGTGTGCTAAATAATCCATTCTTTAATGAATTAGATTGGATTTTATTTTATCGCTGATGCTTAAATATTATATTTAAACTTTGTACACTAAAGCATTGGCTACATGCACAGAAATGAACAGACTCTATTATAGCGTGTGTGAGAATTCCCCTTTAAAATATAGATTGTCCCGCAATCGGAATTCAACTACACTTACATTCGCACAATTGTAAAAACCGCCAATACAGATGAACACTATACTCTGTTTTTTTTCATCTGTCCATCCGCCTGTGGTGTTTTTGTATGGTAACACTGCGTACCGGGCTTTAGATAGTTACATTCAGCTTACTTCCAACGACTATAACATTATCCTATTTCGAATATTAACTGTGTAATTCGCATACAGTAAATTATTAAAACACTTTTCAGTTACAAATGTACACCCAGATATCCTTTTATTTACCTAAAACTTACAATTAGCGTAACTATCTAAAGCCCGGGACGCAGTGTTACCATACAAAAACACCACATGCGGATGGACAGATGAAAAATAAGTTTTTTTTCTTATAGTTTCCATTGCCGGGCACCCAGCACGAGACGTTTCTCTATCACCAACCATCTCCGTTCTTCCTTGCCCGGCCACCAAGGACACACTGATGTCTGACATATGAATGAAAACAATGGATTTCCTCAGTCTCTCCCTTGACAGCATACCCAACAGCACTTGCTTTCAGAAGAAAGGTTCCCTATCTTTTTTTTATGTAAACGCGAGTGACAATCCCAGTCAGTCGGTATGGGCAATATTACGCCTTAGTTAATAACAACCATAACTGATGTATTAATCGTGACTTTCATAAAATGAATCCATTGTTATTATTATCATAGGCCTAATTGGTGAAGCACAGGAGAGACGTGAGAGGCAGCATTTCTCAAAGGCCCCTCTGCGTCACGCGGCGCTAGAGGCGTATGATTATCTCCATTTGTACTCCTTATGCAAAAGAGGTCAATATCTAAATAATGGACGATGTTACGTGCTCACTGGCACATGCTTGCTCTCCTTGTTTATATACACTGACTGGAAGTCTTTGAATCGAGAGAGAGAGAGAGAGAGAGAGAGAGAGAGAGAGAGAGAGAGAGAGAGAGAGAGAGCTTTTGTAAATATTGTGCTTTATATACTGGGCAGCGTTATTTGACTGAAATCAACTTTCTGAGAAACCTGTACTTGCCTCAAAGTAACGTTTTGTTCTACTTGTCATGAAGCAGTGGTGAGTTTTCAACTGTACAACAAAATACAGTGAAGGTCTTTTAGACTGACATGGCAAGGCTGTGGAAAATAATTTTCATTAATATCTAGCTTGCTTGTGAATATATAACAGACTGAGCCGTTTTCCGTTAGTTTCCTCAAACGCCAATATAGGCCACACTGACGTTCACAGAATCGGACAAGTTGTGACGTCAAGGCATTCGCGGGGCGCACCGAGTCACCTTGAGGAGATCTGCGATGAGCAGATGTAGCATTTGTAGACTGGCAGTGAAACGACCAACAAGAGACGGCTGGCTACTGTGTGGATTTGTTTGAATTAACGTACACGATTTTATGAACCAACCGTCAGCAGTTACCTGTATCATAATATTGAAGTCTGTGTGCGCTGAGTGGGCGTTAAACGTTGGCGGGCATGTGAAACGTTGCAGAAAAACTCGTTTGCTCAAGACTAGTATATAACATTTCAATCCTCGCATATTAACCATTTCCGAAATGCTCAAGTTCTATCAAGGTCCTGTGTGGTGTGCAAGGCAGAGGGAAATGCTGCCTCTCATCGTTCGTTGTAAATCTGCAAAGGCTCTGACTAGCATGCGATCTGGAACAGCAACACTTCATTTTAGTTCCCGAGCCGGTGATGCCTTGGGAAACCCCAAAGATTTGGGAAAAGCAGCGGCAAAGCCCTTCAGAGATATACCTGGACCAAAGTCTCTGCCACTAGTTGGAACTTTGTATCTCTATCTTCCCTTTATCGGTATGTTGTCTCAAAATTATGTTATATTCATTTATTCAACTTTGTCTTCATTATTAATTGTGCTAATGTTTCTATGCCGTCAAAATCAAGGCAATATGAGGTCTGGTCGAGAAGGCTAGTAACTCCTGGGCCAAGTTACTGCTTTCGTTCTTGCATAATTATAGCATATATAATATATATATATATATATATATATATATATATATATATACATACATATATATATATATATATAATATATACATATATATATATATATATATATATCATATATATACACACATATATAATATATATATATATATATATATATAATATATACACACATATATATATATATACACACATATATATATATTATATATATATATATATATATATGTATAAAACATATATATGTATGTATGTATATATATACATATATATGTAATATATATATACATATATATGTAATATATAGATATACATATATATGTATATATATATATATAATATATATATATATACATATATATGTATATATATATATAATACGTATATATATATATATATATACATATATATGTATATATGTATATACCATATATGTATATATATATGTAATATATATATATACATATATATAATATACATACATATAGGAACCAGGGGGGGGGGGGGGGGGGGGGGGAACTTCGCACCGAATTGGACGCCGACAAGCATATGAGTAGCCTTAATTATACTACTTTTTATACAAAAGGTTCATTCGCATTTATTTTACTATTGCCGGCTATTATTATTGAATAACATTTAACAAAATACGCCTTACGAAAAATGAACAGGATATTATCCCATGGACCCAATAAAAAATTTAATAGTTTTAAAAATGTGGGTTTTCCCGTTGTTCTGCCTGCATAAAGCCACCAGTTGCCTTAAGCGCTCTATTGTCTGCATGCATGCTTGTGCTTCTGCTATTCAATGTCACCTATGCTTGAGCGACTGTATCAAAGGAACAATCTGCTACCTCTACCTGGGTGGGAGGAGGAGGAGACAGCGACTGCATCAACGCAAGTCTGATTTAACTACCTTGTCACCCTAAGTAATTAGCTAATTAACATTCACAGAAAACACTGATATATAATTACTAAATACACCTATCGCGTTACGCTACGTAAAGCTCTCATATTATATCATGGCCCTTACATAGTGCAACTAAAACTATACTTCTTAAAATTACCGTTTATCCTCCCTGGTATTAATTCCTTCGCAACTGCAAATTTCTGTTCCTCAGAAGTAGCTCAAGTTGCAGCCTTTGCTGGGAACTACTGAACTCCAACGTGAGTTCCAGATTCTTCCGTTCTGATAATTCAAAGCGGGTTTTCATTGGCAGCATTTTCATATATGAATTCTTAAATTTATTAAAATTCAGATGTGAGCAATACTTTATTTTTTTTAATTGTCACCAGGTTTCACTTTTGTATAGATAGACTAGCTGACCAACCCTGCGCTGCTGAATGACAACAGATAAACTTTCTCTCCCTCACTCGTTCCCTCTTTCTCCTCTCTAACACCTATACTCTCTATTTCCTCTCTCTCTCTCTTTTCCCCTCCTAACAACCCCTCTCCTCTCTCTTTCCACTCTTTCTAATACCCCGTCTTCTCTCTCTTTCCCTTTCTTGTTAAGATAGTGGTTTAAGTAAAGATAAGCTTATCTTTACTTGCTCAAATTAGGGAGTGCTAAAGTAGTCTTATTTTTTTAAAACCTGGCAGACTTGCAGTCCGCTGTTTGTCAATGATTGGAAGGATGAATGTCCTGTGTCGGTATCTGTTTTGTTTCCACACGGTTTCAGAATTGTGATGATATGGCCATGTAGCGAGTTAAGAGCAACGTTATTTAATGCTATGTAAATAAGTTTTAATCAACGCAAGTATTAATTATTTAACATATCGAATTCTCACGTATACTTGTTATGAAACACTAACCGAAGCCGCACACTAGAAATATGTTTCAAACGTTTGAACTTTAATTATTAATTTCTAGCCAGACACTTAGCGCACTCATACCAGTAGTGTTTTGGAAATAACCAAAACACATTTATTGTACATTGCTGATGGTTCTGTAACGCCTAAGAACAATAAACTATCGTAGAAATTTAGGTAACCTTTCCGGAAAAGTTGAGATGGAGGTCCGGGGGAGAGCAGGGTAATAATTCTAGGCAATAACTCCGCACGGAGTGCAAGGAACGTTGCCGCGAGTACGACAACCACTAGGGATTTGGGGGTCAAATGTATTTCGCGGTATTTAGTACTGACCCCTGGGGGCTAATAACAGTTCACCCCCCAAAAATAATGGTAAATTCATAATAAGCAACCAAATACTATTAGAAACTGTAATTTCCAAAGAAATACCAGACGCGGAGTTATTACCTAGATTTACCGAAAACAGCCATAGACAAGTGGTAGTGCTCTCAGCGGGAGGTTCAAATCTGGGTTGTGGAGCTCTTGTTTTCTTAAGTTAATCGGTAAGATGTTTCATAAATGCATAGCAGCTCTTAACACATAACCTGTCAAGACAGGCAAGATAGTAAAAAAGTCTATTTTCCCTTCCTGGGCAAGGGCGAACGAAATATACCGTCGGAAGATTTAATCTGCTCAGATTAGATATGATAGACAGTTCCCTCTGAAATTTGAGTTCATGTCTTTGCCTAGTGTTTGGAGTTCATGTACTTATGCTTTGATCTGTATCGTCTCTTGTGGCCATGGCTGAAATAGGTGAGAGATAATAAGGCAAATGCCCGATAGCCGATTATAAGCTGGAAATTTTTGGTTATAAGCGACGTGTATACAGACGTTGCATAATTTAACTCGATGACCGTATTTTCACAATTCTGAAACAGTGAGAAAGTAAAACTAATGGATTCGGACAAAAGGACATTCATCCAATCAAGAGACAAAGCAGCTAAGTGAAAGTTTGCTAGGTAAAAAAAAAAAAATAAGACTATACACTTAGTTTTTTCAATATTTCCTCGTTAAACCAACCGTTGCTGGTTTTCTCTTTTGATTGTTAAAAACTATTTCTTGTCATATTTTTATTGTTGTAAAAGTGCTTATTTTAGGAAAAGGCGTAAGTCACGGGAGTCAACATTTTACCGTTTATTAAGAATATATATATTTTATTGACGTAGTCTCCAAACACTGAACGTTCTCTATATGAACGAATTATTAAAGTATTGTTGGTAGAAGACCCGCTTTCTGCAATTAACTGGATGAAGCAGCAGAATATTTTGAGAAAACAACTGAAGTGCTCTAATTTTCAATTTTTAATTAGACTAAACGTTCTGCTTCCTCCATTCGAGATAAATAAGTTAAGAAGTGCCATGTTCAAGGAAGTAGTGAATATAAGCACTGCGAATCAATTTGTAAAGATGCAGATTGTATTTATCGCTTAAATTTTTTTGAAAAAATGGATAGAGGGTACCTTTTACTAGTGTCATGAATTGAATGTACTGCAGACCACACAGTTATTGAATGTTTTAAAAGTAAATGTTTTTGATATGCTAGTTTCTTTCATTTGAGAGAAACATTTTGAAAAGAAAACTTATCAAGCTTGGTGGGTCAGGGATAGCAGTCAACGAGTCTTGCTTGAGCTATAAACAAACTCACCATAAGGGGCGTGCTCCTCAGGATTCTTTGTGGGTATTTGGGACTGTTGATCCATTTCATCAGCTTGTGGTTACATGGAGATAGTCGACTCGCGCAATGCTGAAACATTAGCGACAATCGGAAAAGTATTGATGCTAGGAACAACTTTTCAGTGGCCAGTGGAAAGCGTACTGCATCATTCAAAGGGACCTGGGATTTGCTCATCATAATACAGTTAATCACTCCTTAATTTTTGTTGACACAAACAGCTGAGAGTTCCTGGAAGACAGGTGTTTAGACATAAACAGCTGAGAGTTAGTGGAATAAACCCAAAATGCGAATAAAACGGATGACTTGATGTCGAGTAGAATTTTTAAACTCGTGCATGAAATAAACTCTTGCATGAATTTGTGTGGAAAGAAAGAATCCAAAAGACAGTTTCATAGATTCTGTGGAACGATCGCAGTTCAATAGTTTGGATTAAATTCTTTTTCTTTTTTATGTATTCAACAATTATACACGTCAATTTCATATGTTTTAACTGTGAATTTCAAATATAACTTGAGATTACTCAAGTATTGATGTTAGTCGTTTGTCATAATTGACACTATCATTTAAATCTATATTTTTCTTGGGTCATTATTAAAATTCTTAAACAATATAATGCGTTTACAGTTAAAAACAATATTTCGGGAGGGCTTAACTACGTATACTTATTACCATACGGGAGTGCTTATGTTTACAAGGTCATATTAAGGAG
This sequence comes from Macrobrachium nipponense, assembly GCF_015104395.2. Lineage (NCBI taxonomy): Eukaryota > Metazoa > Arthropoda > Malacostraca > Decapoda > Palaemonidae > Macrobrachium > Macrobrachium nipponense. The sequence goes on along the minus strand of NC_087208.1, from coordinate 67,781,462 downwards.
TGCTTTCCTATACTAGCCACTGTGAGAGTGTTTATCCTTATTTTATTTAATAGTTGCTTCAATTATATTGCCCAGCATTTTTGACTTTCTATATTTAACTCCCTTCTTACTCCAATTCCTATCGGGGCTGAACTTGGATTTAAAAGGCATCGGGAGCGTTACTGTGCAGTTCAGCGTCCTCGAAAACTATATATGGGTTAAGCGTTAGTTTGTTGTTTTCGGTTATTTTTACATGTCGCCCCCTTCCTACCCCCACCCCATTTGGTGCTAGAATTGTCTGACACGGTCCCCCTTTTCCTTTTTCAGATAGGTCATATGTATACCAAAATGAGATTATGATAAACTCGCAGTTTTAGTTACCGAGTTTCTGTGCAGAACCAGCCTTTTGGTGCTAGTGATGGCTTATCCCCACTGTATTCTTTTCAAAATAGTCCGTTGTATGTATACTTAGTTTGATTGAAATTGCTCAATACAATTCAGTTATGTTGGAAAACACACACACACACACTATATATATATATATATATATATATATATATATATATATATATATCTATATATATATATATTATATATATATTATAATATATATTATATATAAAATGATGGGTTTCAGGGGCAGACTGACTTTGAAGATGGGATCAACACGATCTTTAGAGCATTTTGTGGATTTTATTTCTCCATGGTTATGCACATCATTGCAAAACTTTTTTGATTGTTGTTAGGATACCTTCTTGATGATTTTGAAAAGTGTACGACATACTCCCATCAATTAGAAACGACCTTCTTTTATAAGTAGTTTGTTTTAATGTGTAAATATTTCATTTTCATATGCTTTTATGTAACTTTGACTACTGTCTGGGTCAAAACTAGTAACTCAATTTTGAACCTGTTCCCTTTGTCCGATGGACTCGAGACTGCATGGTTACTCAATTTCAGTAGCAATACAACCTTACATGATCAGTAGGTCCAGTGACCTCGAATGCCCCTACAGTGACCTCTCCTAGGTTCTTAGGATTTGTGTGAAGTGAATAACACTCCGAATTCTTCAAATCTTCTTTGGCTCGACAGGATATCACGTTCAATTTCATTAGCTACAAGTATAAATGTTAAAATTTCTGTCAAAACTAGAGTATATAGTAAAAAAATATAAGCATTTTAAAACATGCTTTTTTAAAATGCACTGAAAAGTTTAAAGCAATTTTTTGAGACGGCAGAATTTTCTTACAACTAATCATGACTACAAAAATAAAAGCGTGGGTGCCAAACATGGAAGGTAATGCTACAAGAAAAAATATATTTTTATTTCCTGTAGCATTTCCTTCTATGTTTGGAGCCCACGCTTTCATTTTTGTAAACATAGTTTTAATTGTAAGAATCCTGCTTTCACAAAAAATAATTTTTTTACTTTTTAGTGCATTGTCATAAGTTTAATTTTTTTACATTCACTTTTACCTGATGTTTTTTCCTGTTCAGGTGTGAAGTAACTAAATATTTTGAGAGAGAGAGAGAGAGAGAGAGAGAGAGAGAGAGAGAGAGAGAGAGAGAGAGAGAGAGAGAGAGAGAGAGAGAGAGAGAGAGAATTTCTACTGCATATGAAAAATCTTAATTGGCGTTAATTGGTACCAGAAATAAGATAAAAATCTTCATCATAACTGTAGTTGGGTCACTTTTCCATTTTACCAATACAAATTTTTTATTACATTTTAGAAGACCTAATGTTGCCAAGAGATACACAGGTCGCCAAATGACTTCATAGGTCCCAGCTCTTGGTCTAAATTTTATATTCTACTCTATTCTACTCTTTCTATTGCTAGAACGCTGTGCAGTTTATGGTGTGTCTTTTGGCTGTATACAATTATTGAAAACCTTATAAACATAAAACGGTGAACATGTTTCACACACACATGCCCTCGACCTCACTGGCATTGCTATGCTAATATAGTAGATTGTGATCTTTCGAAATACCATTTCAATACGCAAAAATAGGCACCTATAGTGGATTCACATCAATCGTGCATTTGATGTAGGCCCGTCCCTTACGACGCTGCTGATTGGCTGTTGATAAGCCAATCACAGGGCTGGAAACTCGAGAGAGTGAGTTCACATGGGCAGGATATGCGTTCCACCTCTCCCGAGGTATACGTTTGAAAGATTTATCCCTCAGGAGAAGAGGAACACACATCCTACCTAGGTGAACTCTCGAGAGAGACAGTTTCCAGTCCATTGATTGGCTTAATAACTGCTAATCAGGAGCGTCGTAAGGGACTAAGGGACGGGCCTAGACATCAAATGCACGGTTGGTGTGAATCTATAGTAATTGCATATCTATAGTAAATTTGACTCTGTGGATATTAAACAACTCTTCACCTCCAGGTAAATACTCATTTGGTCGACTGCATCACACCGGTCTCAAGAAACTAAGGGAATTTGGTCCCATTGTCCGCGAAGAGCTGATCAGCAATGTGAATCTTCTTCTGTTATTTGATCCTCGGGACATCGAGACGATGTATGCGACGGAGGGACGATACCCAATGAGACGCTCCCATGTCGCCCTCGAGAAATACAGGCTTGATCGACCCGAGATGTACAACTCTGGCGGGCTTCTGCCAACGTAAGTTTTCTCTAAATATTATGTTCGAGGTGACTAGCATTACAGGTTCATGGTACAACTCTGGTGGCCTTCTGCTAACGCAAGTTCCCCTAAATATTAAGTCGGTCTTATGCCAGCAGGCGCACTAAATAATGGTTCTGTAGTGAATAAGAGGCCTGGCGTGGGCGCTTTTCATACCAACTGTGAGACTATCTTTAATTAATCTTATCCAATCTCCAGCATTCAAAATTTACCTCTTGTCTCCTTCCTCTCATCAACATAGGCTACAGCAAGTTATTTTCCAATGTAAAAAGCAAAGGGACAGGGAAATTAAAGCCTTTAACTAGCCCAGGCCCGAAAAAAGACCAGCCACTAGAGAACTGAAAGACATGAATTTTTTCATCTAAATTTTTAATCTCTGAAGCCCTCATCTTCCAGGATGATACTGGAAGCACATTTGCTCCTTTTCTTCATCAGCACTTTGAATTTTTCCTCTAACAACAAACATATATTTATCTACTGCATTTTTTCCCAAAATATCTGCTGCATACATAAAAGCCTATGTTGGATTTGATGGCTCTGTTTACTAGATACTTAACTTTAGTGGGATGCATAATTATTTAAATTCTCCCAAAGATCATTGTCAATTCTAAGAGTAAGTCAATATTCTTTTCTTTGAGGTTCAGGAAAGAAATTGTTCTCTCCCCGACTCCAGAGAAAAATAATGTTACAGACTTCAACAAGTAGGGAACTCGGTTACTTTTCCACTTTATAACTTCTACAATAAAAATCTTTGTTATATACAAAATAGACTTAGAGATAAATGAATATACATTTGTGTCGGTGAATGTGTCCGTGTGTGTTTATCCTTTCTTTGTGACGCGTAATGTAATTTTCCAGAAATGGACCTGAATGGTGGAAATTACGGAGCCCAGCCCAGAAAGTTTTGAGCAGGCCACAGAGCGTCCTCAGCCGCCTTCCAGTTGTCAGTGAGGTAAAGTTGGAGTGGTAGCCAATTGCTCTTTTCAGTTATGATTGATGATGCTCTCAAGGGATTTTTCTCTTGCTATTTTCATTTAGCAATTGTTGTTTTTACCAAGGGATTCCATTTTTATTATGGAATCAATTTGTTTTTTAATCAACCTATTTAAGTCTTCTCGTTTCTGAAGCTTCTCTTGTTTTTCAACCTTTTACTGCATAATGGGAAACTTACCAACTCGATGGAAGTTTGGGTTTGTTCAATAAAAAAAAATTAATTACAATAATAACTCTTGAATCACGGGTGAAATCCTTGCACTAAACCACACAAAGCATTTGCTGCTTCATACCTCTTACACAGGAGGCCCATTATTAATGCATTATATGCACCCGCGATGTAGTACTATCACATTACCCAGTAAACTTTTCCTCTCCATAATTCTTTCCCATTTAGAATAACGAATAGCCTTTTGAAGCTGAATATTCCAACACCAGACCCTCTCATATCACATTCAACTAAAACTTAATGCCTACGCCCTCCTTAGCCTACAAAATGAACGATCCTTATATTAAAGTCATCTGCACAACAACCATTCCTTGTTTTCTAAACTCGGCAAAGCCAAGGTTCACTCGCCTAGTATTTTTCTCTCACTATCACGTTTTCAATATGTACCTAATGTACTTCTCACCATTCTTTCTCCTGTCATACTCATTTTCCACCATAAACAATCCATGTGTGGTGTGTGTACAACACTTACTACTTGCTTGCAACTCCAAGGCATTTCATTCTTTGGGTGCAACAGGATAGATAATGAGAATCTCTGTTGTGCCATATAAAACCATGATAACTTTTTAATGTATAGATAACACCGTAAAGCACAACCTTACCCTTTCAATTGTTACAGATTTCTCCATATTCTATTCGTCTCAGGTTGCCCAAGATTTCGTTGATTTGGTTGCTATCTTACGTGATCCAGTAACAGGTTTCATCCCAAATTTCCTTGATCTTGAAAAAAGGCTTTTTCTAGAATGTGAGTAACTTCATATTTTTTTATATTCAAATATTTTAGGTTTTATTTATGTACAGGTGGGGAATCCAGAAAGGCTTGGTAAAGGCGAAAGATTGGTTGTGCTGGGTGATGTGAATGGAAAGGTCAGTTAGAGCAGAGAAATGGTGTACATGGTGAATGCGGAGTTCCCGGAGTGAGAGCGAATTGAGTGCCTGTCTTTATAAAATGTGTTCTGCTAAGCTTTATCCACTGGGAATGCATGATTTCAGAAAGAAGAACTTTGCAAGTACGTATTCGTGTGAAAGAGAAAATGACAACGAAATCAGTTAGTCACACCGTGTGTTAATATTTACAAGGTGAAAAAGTAAGCTAACAGGTACGATGATGAGGAGTAGCTGTCTCTTTTAATTCTTTCTTGCCGTCCTTGAAACAACAGTGAAAATAAAAGGTAGAACATAAAAACAAAGGGTCAGAATATATTGCATGAAAAGTGTTTAGTGTCATCCAGTAGCAGCAATCTACTCACATTTACGATATCCTATAACAAAAGCGAGAAAATGATAACCAGCACGATGATACTTTACAAAAGTATCCAGCAACTAACTCTTAAATGGCCACAAAATACTAAAAACAATTCCTCTTCAGTAACTATGGCAGCAACACTGGATGTCAGACTTGGCTGCATCGACAAAGTCAATCCACATAATATAAGTGAAGAGGCAATGAGCCTAATAAAAGCCTCCGACGATTCCAATTCCACCATCTTCAGTACGGACAATGGACTCCATCTCTGGAAAGTCTTCAATACACCAACTTATAAGAAGTTAACAAATGGACAAGATACCATTTACAGGTAGGCTTCCAAAACAACTGAATTTTATATATGTATGTATGTATTTAGAGATCACACACACACGTGCTTACTTTTGTGATTTTATAGTATTATGGAAGCCATGCGTGAACTCTCCCACACATACTTATGTATGTATATATATATATATATATATATATATATATAAATATATATATATATATATATATAGTATATATATATATAATATATATATATATATATATATATATATACACACATATATATATAATGTGTGTGTGTGTGTGTGTTAGAATAGGCTCTTAAGTTTTTACTTCCTATTCTGATTGTTTAACTGATGTTTTTGGCTTAAAACTTTATCCACCATTCACCTGGTCAGTACATAAATGATCCTAGGATTTAATGTCCAGTGACTGAAGCATTCCAGCTCACTATCAAAATCAAACTCAGTGTGTTTATAAGCACATGCACGTTTCCTTTCGCGACATGCTTGTTTTCCGTTTGGATTGATTAGCGTGTAAGTGGTGTTTGTAAGCACATGCCAGTTTCCTTTCACTAATGGCTTGTTACCCATTTTGACAGAATAGCGTATAAGTATGTAGACGCCAAAGATAATGAACTGAAAAGCCGACCTGAGGATAACCCAACTACAGTTTTGGAATATTTCCTCCTCCGAAGTGGTCTCGATAAGAAAGACATCATTAGTGTATTCTGCGACACCTTATTGGCTGGGATTGACACGGTAAGGGCAAGGATGAAATCTTTCATTTTCGCTTTCTTCTTAAAAATGTGCACCAGCCAGAGAATAGTGTTTTGACCTGCATTGTATTGACAAAAATTTTTTCAAGTCCGCTAATATAGTTGACATTATTTCCTTGTATTTTTTTTGTTTTTGTTTATCAATCGGTTACATTTAATTTTGGGGTCCTTGACCTTTGATAGTGCTATACCAATTTACAGATAAAAGTTAAAGCCATATGGAATTATTATTGAACAGAACAAGCTAGTTGCTTCCCTTGTGTTTAAAAACTATTCTATGCATTCTGAATGTAATTAGCTAAAAAAAAAAAAAAGTTGCAGTTTATGAAGTACCGTTTCCAGAGATGCTTTCATCGTCAGCATCGCCAACAGAGCTAAGTGAGGTAGAGCAATTGTGAAATTCCAACAGTCTTGTCTTTCTTTCACTACCTTCCTCAATTCTCCACTGTTCCCTTCTAGTTCTCATCCAGTAGATATGGGGGCTCTTGTTTGTTTGTCTGGTGTTTTTACGTTGCGTGGAACCAGTGGTTATTCAGCAACGGGACCAACGGTTTTACATGACTTCCGAACCACGTCGAGAGTGAACTTCTATCACCAGAAATGCATATCTCGGACCCCTCAATAGAATGCCCGAGAATCTAACTCGCGACCACCGAGGTGGCAGGCCAAGGACCATACCGATCATGCCACTGAGGCGCATATGGCGTATCTTGAATCTTCTGGTGCTCACAAGAGACAAGCAGACACTATAATCTCATACTTTTCACAAACTATTCTCCCAGGTGTTGTGCAAAGGATGTGTAAAACTCTTCTCCATTTCCCTTTTCATGGTTATTTCGTATATTTAAAGAACTTATGCATTTTCACTAATGGTATCATTTCTAACTATCCTGTCATCTGACTATTAATAACCTTAAAAAGCTTCATTTTCAAATCAACAAAATCTTAAAATCTTTTCGCCGGGTTTCCATCTCATACAGAGATTTAGGTCCGTATAGCATTACAGTTCTTACTAGACCTGTGTATCATATTACTTTTAAATGCAACTTCAATAATTTCTTCACAAAACTTTATCAAGCCTCCCCGTGGATTGGTTTGTCCTTACAGGCTTTCACTAAATTCCAAAACAAGGGAACCTAAATACCTGAAAGATTCAACTTTTGTGAGCCTTTCTCCATTTAATGTCATTTCATCCCTTTATGCATGCTCTGTCCTCATTTCTATTGTTTTTCTTAGATTTGTCTGAATCCAATCAAGCGAGCTTTGTAAGTCCATTGGCTTTTTACCGATTAACGATGGATCATTCACACATTCTGTGTGTGTCAACTCTACCGTTCATACATTCTTCTAAATCTCCGATAACCGTTTTCACTGTATAATACCCAAGAGAATGGCAAACAGTCAAGGTGAAATAATAGTCCCTTGTAGCACTCATCGTTTACTGCAAATTCCATCGACAAGAAGCAACAGCATTAAGTAAGCATCTTTGCTCATGGATAATTTCAATAAACTTTACATAATTAACAGGAAAGCCATAGTGATGCAAGACCTTCCATAATATTATTAATTAATATTCAGATGAACCCTATTGATGTGGAACAATCCCACAGAGGCAGCTGACTTGAAATTTAAGTTCCCAAAGAATATGACTTTCATTAGAAAGAAGTATCAAAAGGTAATGGAAAATAAAGAAGGAAGTTAGTCTGTGGATACTGTCAACTGTCTTCCCATGAAAGGAAGAAAAAATCAGAACAGATTCTTAAATTTCGTACACTGCTGTACAATTTGTCTAACACAAATATTTGCTCTGTGCAACGTATCCCATTTTCAGAATCTGTTAATCTCCGAGCTTTTCTTCAGTTTCTTTCTCCTGAGTTTCAGCCGTGACTTGCAGTTCCCAACTATCAGGTTTTATTTCCAAACTCCATACACTGCAAAATAATTTCGTTCTTAAATGAGGCATCATTTTAGTTTCAACTAAAATCATTACTGCAGTGATTCCATCACAACCTAGTTTTTCCCATCCTGTAAGCTTCATCATTATTAAGTGAATTTGATTCCACTTCAAGGGTACATTCGAATCTGTCAGCTTCTGGTATATTAATCATATTATCCCCTTATCTCGGTTTGATCTTAGTTCAACATCAATATCTTGAGTAGTTGGAGTATTTTACTTCTCATTCTTCATTCTCTCTGAAATTGATCTATATGGACCTTATACTTTTATGTATTCTTTATTATTGTACCCAAGAATTTCGTCTGGTTGCCCCACATTCCAATTTTTCTTCCACACCAGACACAAACGCATTCTTGACGCCAAAACAGTCGCCAATGATAGCCTGCTCCTTCACAAGCATGATTTTCTAAAACTGCAAGTCTACTTCGATTTCCAGTTGTAAACGCCCCTCGTTGTCCATCTGCAAGAAAGTTTACTGTATCTGTCCTAAATACTCTGTCAACTTTTCAGTTGGCGCTCTTATCTTAGAGTTTGTGTTGCAATGACAAGCTGACATTTGCTGCCAACATCAGCTTCCCTGGATCTCCGTGAACTACTGTGTTCATTTTCCCTCTCGATCACCAACTTATTTCGTCTGTTTGGTTTCTCGGATTACCATTTCGTAAGAGTACCTTAATTACTCTGGCATACCTTTTTTTATCCATATAAAATTTACATAATTTCATTTTTCATATAAAATTTAATTTAAATTAATTTTTCATATAAAATTTACATCAAAAATAAAATTTACATCAAAATAAAGTACATGTCAAGTTAAAATATGCAGAGCCAAAATGAAAAACGAATATTTCGTCTGTTGGATATATTTCTTCCAGTACTTAATTTCCATCAACTTTTTTTTTTAGTTGAGCAAAGCAACCTGTCATGTCACTTCAAACAGAAAACATGGTCTGCATATATCTTTCTCTTATGCAATTCATTCTTCTCTGTATTCCTATTGACCCTTTCTTTGAAGTAGGCGCCCTTCTGCCACTGATCTGCTGAGCTAACTTGAAATTATAAAACAAACTGTTCTGCGCAAAGGTGAGATGATGGCAGCACGGTTATGATCTTGCAACTTTTAAGGGAGTTGGTCACTTTTGGTGTGTAGAAAAAAGGGCTGTTGCAGGATTAACGTGTTCTTAAGCTTGGACATCATACATAATACGAATTTGTGGTTTTGATGTTACTTTTGTATGAAATACAATCCTTACAGCTGACATAATTGGTCAATGTATGCTATCATTAATAATGTCAATTCAAATCATTTCAGGGAAGCGTCACCCTTTCCTTTGCCTTATATAATTTGGCAACAAATCCAGAAAAACAAGAACTGCTGGCTCAAGAGGCCCGAGATCTCCTCTCTCAGTCGGATGGAAAGGTAAGTTTAATTTATGCTGCCATTGGTGTGATACCATTATTGTTATTTGTTAACGGGAAATACAGTCTTCCTTTTGAAAATGATCAAAATTGCATGTGCTAAAACATTTATACCAAACTTTTCTCATTTTCATGCCTCTGTTTAGGCTGTCAATTGTTGGTTAGTTTCGATTAAGCTGGCTTATAAAAAATACAGGCTCCTGCCTATAGGTTACCCAGAAGTGCAGTAAGGCGTTCAAGGGGAATGAGATGCCTAGTGTGAGCAATTACGTGAAACCAACTAACCAAGACTTATCTGGCTATAAAACACATCTAACAAAGACCTACCTAGCTATTAAACAATAATTCATCCTTCAGAGGAGTCTATTGCGTCTTCTTACATAAACTTCGTTTCCTTAAATCTTGTGCTAGTTTGGGGTATCAGGTTTGGGGTATCAGGTTACCCGTCCCAGCAGCCTCTTCTTTAAAATTAATAAAAAATTATATCCTTAAAAATTCTCTCCTTTTATCATGGTAAGGGGAACATCCATGTATATAACCCGGCCTCTTATTCGTATATAATCCTCGAATTTGAAACTTCTTCCACAAGTGCCGATATGACAAAACATCAAAGCAGCCTCATAAAAAAAACTGCAAATTTAACAAGGAATTGTTGTCAACAGGTAACGAAAGTCGTCCTAGCACAGGCAAGGTACTTGAAAGCCGTCGTGAAGGAAAGCAGCAGACTCTATCCAATATCTATAGGCGTTGGAAGGATTGCTGCTGAAGAAACCGTTATTAGGGGCTATAACATCCCAAAAGGCGTAAGTTGGAAACAAATGGAGGGAAAGGGAAGGGGAGTGAAGCAACGGCAGTCACCTGCAGTAGGGTGTTTAGAAGCGGCACTGGTGGGAAAACCAAGAGCTTCGCAAGGATGCTTTTGTGGTCAATTTAAGTTAGGTTATGATACTAACTTTAATATTGCGTGACCTGCCGCTGTGTATTTGTTCCCAATGTTCTTTGGACAGAAGCCTTTTTATGCTACGTCCTTTACAAATGACTGACTAAGAAAGAGACTTCTTTGTTAAAACCTTACCTTCCAATTTTATCATAATAAAGGGAGATTTTTTTTTTCTTCCACAAAAAAATATTTACAGCATGAGAATAACAACTTTCAAATATTTTCTAGTCATGTAATAAGAAACTGAGACAGTTTTAAAAAAAAGATAACCATCTTTAAAATTACAGACTGTAATTGTGACTCAAAATCAAGTATCGTGTCGCCTGCCTGAATATTTCGAAAACCCAAACGAGTTCCTGCCCGAGAGATGGTTCACAAAAGACGCCATCAATCCTTTCTTAGTTCTTCCGTTTGGACATGGTCCCCGAGCCTGTATTGGAAGAAGAATGGCTGAGCAAAATGTGTATGCAGCACTCATAATGGTAGGTTGTGATGGCGTGTGTATGTAAATGTAAGTGTGTATTATGATGTGTAATATATTATGTAATATATATATGTATATATATATGTATATATGTATGTATATATGTATAATATGTATATATATATATATGTATAGGTATATGTATATATATAGTATAATGTAATGGGTGTGCTGTGATATATATATATATTATATGTATATAATATCATATATATATATATATATATATATATATATATCTATATATAGAATATACTATTATTATTATATATAGATATACTGAGAGAGAGAGCACGCATGAACTTATTTCTAACATATGTATCTTGTGACTGTCACTATAGCTGGTTCACTTAAGGTAGATTCTAGGATGAGCCGTATGCTTACGAGACGTTTGTTTGGCGGCCGCTGATTGGCTTGCACCGGGAGGTAGGCAGCTCCCAGCCAATCAGCGCCCGCCAAACAAACGTCTCGTAGGCATAGGGCTCACCCAAGAATCTACCTTAAGTGAATCAGCTATAGTCTTTTCCCTCCTTGAAAGGTATTTGGCATTTCATTTCGGTGTATGTTTTTTTTCTTTATTTTTTTACCTTTTATAATATCAATTAATCGACTTTATTTTATATCTAATTTTTGTATGCTTCAGCATCATAATGAAGCTAGGCCTCGAAATGTTGTGAAATAAATAAGATGAAATGCTGCAATACTTCTCCTTCTGATGACCTTTGCTGTATATTCTGCCAATGGCCGGTGCTCTTTTTCTTTTTTAGAAGTTTATATTATGTTCTGCTAGCATAGGGCCAGCTAAATCTAACTAGAGCAAGTTGGAAGCAATATTTTCAAAATATCTATTACTGAAGTTATTACATACAGCTTCAGTATTTTGCACAGTCAGAATGCATCTCCAGAAATATCTCATTGATTTGATCTCCCCCAATACAAGTAATCTTTTATTTTTCTTCCAGATCGCAGCTAACTATAAGATTGGCTGGAAGGGCGGAAAACTGGACTGCTACTCCACTCACACTAATGAACCCGATTCTCCACTAGATTTCACATTTACTCCAAGAGACTAAAAATGATAAAAATGAGGGCGGGCAGAGAAAGAAAATTCCATACATTCTGAGAAAAGATGAAAACGCTCATTTGTTTTAATGATTACGTCAGAACCATTTGTACAAGAAAATGGCGTAAGATGAGTCTTTGGGTTAAAAAGAAATTCAGAAGTATTGCCAGACGACTACCCTGAGTTTTGAAGATAATCACAGGACAGGGCTTCTGGGACTAAATTTGTCTTATTGACAGGACCAGCGATGAAGATGTTTTGGCAAATGTAGTAGGGCAAGGGCACTCGGCTATCAACATCAGCTTTTGGGCATATGGATCTGATGTATTTGCTACGCAAAGGGCATTTAAAGCAAAAGCATTTTTCGGCTTTCAGTAGATAAGGAGTAGGGTCACCTATCGATCGATAAGGATCATAACAGTTTAGCAGTTAAATCAGTAAGGTGGGTGGTGTTCTCCTTACTGTTCACCTTGAAAACATTTTTAGATAAAAAAATTTGAATAAAAATTATAAAAGACTGACTGACTTACAAAATTCAAGCAGCTCTACACCATCCCATTCCAGCAAAACCACTCCACACAAGAGACAGAAGAAAACATGTAGTACCTGACGAGGAAGACTTCAAAACCTAAAGCTATTCTTTGAGAGAAAGTGTTCAGTACAACAGAGAAAGTGTTCTGTACAACTGTATTCTTTTAGAGGGAAAGTGTTCTGTGCAACATATTAAAAATCGATCGAACGCAGCTGATCTTGAAAATTTAAGTTATTGGAATAACCCAAAACTTATTTGAAACTGATAACGGTATGAGACAAAAAAACTAATTCTAAAGATTTAGCTAGATTGTTATTTTGGGACTGAAATGTCAAAGTGAGGCAACAACATATAATTCTGGAAAGTAAATTTATTTATATAATGAGTACTGTCTTTTCCCCTTCATAGCTCTCAAGGTTTTTAAAATCTCTGGGCACGTAGCTGTATTTTTTCTTTAATGTAATTTCTTTTCCTAATGGTAAAAAATATGCCACAAGGGCATTTACGTTAAACATCGAATTCACGCCCTCACATCGTTCTATATTTCGACGTTCTAATATTATTTGAGCTTTCTATCCTCTGCTCTGCAGGTGTTTCCTTTTAAGTGAATGGCTTTTGCGCACGAATGTTTGTGGATACATTTTGAATAACATGACAATTCTTTGGTATTATGAAAAAATAGTATTATGTTGAATATTTGCTTTCATATATTCAACATTTGTCAGCAATATATACATGACTAAGTATAATTTGAGCAATAGTCTGAGGGGCTACGGTTAACAGATAGACAAAGGTTGCAATTATTGGATGGACTTTCATAGGGTCTACATAAGGTAGACCGCAGTAAAAACTGGTTTACAGACTCATTGAGTTGCTCCCCTCCACGGAAATCTTTAGTAAAAGGCGAAAGATTTATGCGTTTTGAAGGGAAGCCAGAGCTACCTGACCACAGATCTTTCGCCGTTCTCATTCCGCGGACTGCTGACTACAAGTGACTAACGCTTAATACAAGAGGAGCATTGGTAACATTTTCTAGCGTTTTCATTTATCATTTATAATTATCGAGAATTTTACATGCACGTTTGATCTTTAAAAAAGTTTAATCATCGAAAAGAAGTGGATTCTGAATTTACACACTTATATTAGCAGAGTGTAGCATACCTCTGTGGTTGTACCTGATGAGGCACTCCTCCATTCAAAAAACTTTCAGTATAACTTTCAGTATATAATATAAAATTCCCGATATTGTCTTGATAATTGACAATCAAAGATTTAACCCTCAACATGTCGCCACAACTAAGGATCATTTCCTTATGTATTCTCGTTAACAGATCCATGCATAGTTTTGCGAAGAGACTAACAGATTCATCATACACCGTATCGCTTATTACAAACTGATTTAGAAAAAGCAGTGTGTGCATTTCCGGGGAATGTATTTAAACTACGTCACCCTCGAGAAAATAGAGCTTTTCGCTACACTGAAGATCCAGAAGCAGTCGAAAACACATGAAATTAACAATAACATCAGTTTTGGTCCCGTTTTCTTCCAGACGTTTTGTCCACGCCAAAACCAAAGAGCACCCTAACCTCTCTACTAAGCTCTCGGATGATCGGCTAGAGTAACGAGGTGCACACAAAGCCTCTATATCCCAAATACGAATTTATGTGACAATGAACTAGCGCCTGTGCTCGATATACTTAGTCTGCTGCATCAGTCTGATCAATCCAGCTCTGCCACTTCATGGAATTTTTCCAAAAAATTAGGGATAAATGAAAACTTGGCGGAGGAAGGGGGCGGCACTTATTAGTTAAATCTAAGGACTTTAGTGGGTTTTTTTTTCTATGAACTGTGGACTTTTTGAGAGGATAAAACCTATGGGAATTCTATTTTATTTGAAGATATTTCCATCAAATATCATTCAAAAGTAATATTTGTGGAAATTATAGTTAATTTTTAATAGCCATCCAAGTTTGATGGAGTTTATAATTCCCTTAACACCTCTACTGGTACAGCTTCAGAATGCCTTCCTGCAATTTCATTTTTCATGGAAAGAGGGACTCATGCTTGGTTCTCTAGAATTCCAAAGGCAAGAAATATTACGGTGGCTATAAAGTTCTGGAAAATAATGCACATCAAATGTTGCTTAGAGTAGCCACTACTACTATGAGATTCAGAGCCTTTGTCCTGGTGTTTTTTCTGAATAAATTTTTTTCCTGTGCATTTGACAAAGATATTACTTAGCCATAGTATATTTTCCATCCCTACCTAATTCTCGGCAGCATTTTTTTTACTTATATAATATAAGAGTAAAATAAAGCAGCCGAACCCAGTAGCGGAACACACTAATGTATGGGTTAAAAAATATACGTGATGTAAACATATGACGTCCCGACTACTCAAACAAGGCAATGATCACAAACGGCTGTCTCTGAAAATCTGAATGCATAATTTCGTACCAAGCTTGTCAAGGCTTCAAGAATGGTGGCTACGGTAGGTCATTGTCTCCGTGGTTGCAGACAGCTTGTGTGATTCGACTTGCACAATTGTTTAGAAGTGCGCAAGCCCGTGGCAAACCCTATGTAAGCTTAAACAGGTACATGAATATAATAGGGCCCTTTTTTGGTTAAGGAGTACACCCGGACAGCCAAGGCTATAAAGTTTTTGTCATTTGTTGACTTCCACAAGGTGCAAAAAGATAATTGTATATACTCTATAAAGCAATAGTTGTTGATTTCTTAGTAAAATATAACTTGCAGAACCACATTAAAACATGCTTTGCCCCCCCCCCCCCCCCAACAACAAAAAGTCACGGGTTATAACACATCACTTGAATGACCTCTATAAGTTCCAGTGCTTGGCTTGAAGTCTAAAATCTATAACCCAATCTAATCCTATGCAACTGTTTATTTATTACAATGATCGTCACTGTCATATTAGGAAAAATATCAGAGAAGTTACGACGAATGCCAAAGTTTATTTCACTTTGTAAATTGATTTTTAATTATACAATTTTTCAATGGAGAAATAGTGATAGAAAGTAATTTCTCGAATTACTTGTGGCATAAAGGATTCTAGCACTCAACCTCATGGCATAAATCCTATACACTACTACTACCACTACTACAAAGTGTAAACAAGTATTGGTATTATTTCATTGCTGCCAGAGGTTGACTTTTTCACGAACAGCCAATTATCCATCGAAGAGGAGGCAAGTTAATGACGTCATAAGTTACATCACTATATCTGAAAGACATTCCTCTGAGTTTACTGGCGATGTCTACAAAAAGTCTGTGTTAACGACTCTTAACTACCAGAATTATACAACTTAAGTAATACAGAATACAGTAAAAAAAATTGGGTATGGATGTAAGATACCCTGCGACAAAATGTCATCTTTGTCGGTTACGTTGATGAAATTCTATTCCGGAAAAACACCAGGACACTAACTGTGAAGCTCATAGTAAAAGATTAGCACCGCTGTAAAGGTAACTGTGGGCTAGTGAGGAACTTTAAATCCTTATTTTGCTGCCTGCTTCTACAAAACGTTTTCAACCATATACTTTTTAGGCAGTGGCAGGTAAAATATCAGAAAAAAAAATCAATTTTGGCTGGGGAAAAAAAAAAGTCACATTAATTTATGGTGGGAGAAATTTGCCAACCCGAAATGGCAATTTACACTCAACAATAATACCAATACCTATTTTGAATACTAACGGTGTAATTCGTATACAGTAAATTATTAATACACTTTCCAGTTGCAAATGTACACCCAGATATCCCTTTATTTACTTAAAACTTACACATAGCATAACTACCTAAAGCCCGGGACGCAGTGTTACCCTACGCAAACACCAAAGGTGGGTGGACAGATGGAAAAAAACAGTGTAGCTAGGAAAGATTAATGTGACTTTTTATTACCTGGGTTTCTTTTAAGCAATGTATTTTGGGGCGAAAAATATACGTTTTACTGTATATATGTTACCAAAATTTGGAATGTAATAGTTGAGGTCAACAAAATATTTCAGAGAATCCAATGTTACAAAGATTCCACACACTTATCACACGGTCTACCCGAGTCATGCAGACTGTTAAACTGTTCTGATGAGAAAAAGTTTGAGCTTAATATTCTTGGGTGCCTATTATGAACTGGATATTGGTACGGCTGTGAATTGCGCATGCACGAAACCTTGTTTACAGCCTCAGGCATATCAGTGACAGCAAGGAAATGGCGATCGAGCAACGTGAACCGTGTAATAATAAATGAGTTTTCGCTGAAAAAAATTGTTTTCAAGTTTCAACGAGCTGAAAAAGGCAATAGAAGTCTATGCAGAGTCAAACTTCCAGAAATTATATATCCGTAGGTCACAAACGATACAATTGGCCCTAAAAAGAGCTCCGAAGAGAGAGAAGATTCAAAGATTTGAGGTCTAGCTAGTAAAGTAGTGCAGCAGTCAGCATTGCGTCCAATATGGGAAACATGCCGTTTACCAGAGGATCACTTTGGTAGTTTTCCTTATCACCATGAATTCAGCAGAGCACGATTTCTGTGTACTTCTCCTTTTTGGAGCTCTTTTTAATTAAAAGGCCGATTTGATTGTTTGTGCCCTATGGATATACAATTTCTGGAAGCTATACTGTTCGTAGACGTCTTGCGCATTTTTCAGCTCGTTGAAACCTGAAAACATCTGGTTTTTGGTGAAAACTGATGTATTATTACACGGTTCATTAGAGATTCAAAGAAGATTAAATTTTGAAGTACACAGAGAGATTAGTTTAGTTTTATTTTTCATGTATATAGTCAAAATTTAAGTATGGTCAAGTATTACTGTAATTTTTTATATTTTCATTTACTGTCAAAATGTTTTGGTGCTTTGGTGATGACAGTATGGTGCTTCACTTTGACATTTTGAACTGAACGTGTTGGGCGAAACAATTCAGTTCGACTATAATTACTACTGTTGCTGATCCTCTAGTGCCGTACCTATGTATAGCTCTTAGCAACAGTGAATGGCAACAGCTGTATGATTAACAAACTGGTAAAGGATACGGCTAACCGCGCCCTACCTACAGCAAGTCAAGATCGCAATATGGCACCACTGACAGAATCTGATATACGCCAACCATGCTATGTTATATGTACGGCAGGAAGTCTGAGATTGACGTATGTGCAATTCACAGCCGTACCAATATCTATCGCGATCAGTATACGGCTGCCGTACTAATCTCCTGTGCCTAAATTTTCTAACTGGATATTGGTACGGCAACCGTATCCTGATTGAGATAGATATTGGTACGGCTGTGAATGGTGCATGCGTGAACCCTTGTTTACCGACTCAGTGACAGCAAGGAAATGGCGATCGAGCAATGTGAACCATGTAATAATAAATGAGTTTTCGCTGAAAGAAAAAAAAGTTTTCAAGTTTCAACGAGCTGAAAAAGGCAATACACGTCTATGAAGAGTCAAACTTCCAGAAATTGTATATCCATAGGTCACGAATGATCGAATCGGCCTTGAAAAGAGCTCAGAAGCGGAGATTCAAAGATTTGAGGCCTAGCTAGTAAAGTAGTGCAGCAGTCAGCAGTATGTCCAATATGGGAAACATGCTGTTAATATAGACCTGATTTGGATGATTACTTACGATTGATTAGGATGTTTACCAGAGGATCGACTTTGGTAATTTTCCTTGTCACCATGAATACAGCAGTGCACGATTTCTCTGTACTTCATATCTTTTTTAAATATCCTCATGGGAGCTCTTTCCTTGGCCGATCCGATCATTCGTGACCTATGGATATACAATTTCTGGAAGTTTAACTATTCGTAGACGTCTATTGCATTTTTCAGCTAGTTGAAACCTGATAACATCTGGTTTACGGCAAAAACTGATGTATTATTACACGGTTCAGAGGAGATAACAAAGAAGATTAAATTTTGAAGTACACAGATAGATTAGATTAGTTTTATTTTTCATGTATATAGTCAAAATCTGAATATGGTCAAGTATTATTGTAATTTTTTATATTTTCATTTACTATCAAAAATGTTTTGGTGCTTTGGTGATGACAGTAAGGTGCTTCACTTTGACATTTTGAACTGAACGTGTTGAGCAAAACAATTCAGTTCGACTATTATTACTACTGTGTCTGATCCTCTAGTGCCGTACCTACGTATAGCTCTTAGCAACAGTGAACGGCAACTGCTGTATGATTAGCAAACTGGTAAAGGATACGGTTTATTTCGCCATACCTACAGCAAGTCAAGATCGCATTATGGCACCACTGACAGAATCTGATATACGCCAACCATACCACGGCTGCCGTAACAATTTCCTGTGCTTAAATTTTCGAACTGGATATTGGTAAGGCAGCAGTATCCTGATTGAGATAGATATTGGTACAGCTGTGAATTGCGCATGCGTCAATTTCAGACTTCCTGCCGTACACATAACATAGTATGGTTGGCGTATATCAGATTCTGTCAGTGGTGCCATATTTCGATCTTGACTTGCTGTAGGTAGGGCGCGGTTAGCCGTATCCTTTACCAGTTTGCTAATCATACAGCAGTTGCCGTTCACTGTTGCTAAGGGCTATATGTAGGTACGGCTCGAGAGGATCAGCGACAGAGTAATAATAGTCAAACTAAATTGTTTCACTCAACACGTTGAGTTCAAAATGTCAAAGTGAAGCACAATACTGTCATCACCAAAGTACCAAAACATTTTGACAGTAAATGCAAATATAAAAAATTACAATAATAATTGACCATATTTAGATTTTGACTGTATACATGAAAAATAAAACTAAACTAATCTATCTGTGTACTTCAAAATTTAATCTTCTTTGAATCTCCTCTGAACCGTGTAATAAAACATCAGTTTTCGCCAAAAACCAGATGTTTTTAGGTTTTAACGTGCTGAAAAATGCACAAGATGTCTACGAACACTCAAACTTCCAGAAATTGTATATCCGTAGGTCACGAACGGTCGAATTGGCCCTGAAAAGAGCTCCGAAGAGGAGATTCAAAGAAGATTGGAAGTACACAGAAATAGTGCTCTGCTGTATTCTTGGTGGTAAGGCAAACTATCAAAGTCGATTCTCTGGTAAACAGCATGTTTCCCATATTGGACGCACTGCTGACTGCTGCACTACTTTACTAGCTAATTTTGAGTATTTCTACATTCCATTTGTTTGAAATTGCATATATTTTGTTGCCAAATTCTAAAACGAAACATAGCAATTTAATAATTCACTTTCTACACTGCTTCTGAGCCATCAATGAATTCAGAATAAAGAGAAAATGTCATAAAATTCAGGTATTTTTCTCATTATTGTTTCAGCACTTTTCAAAAAAGCTGCCCATTTACGGTCAAAGTTAAAGCATCAGAAGATGGACAGAGTTCAATCATCAAGTCAATTACAGATGACCATAATCATATCTCAAACAAGGGAAGTAGTATTAGTAGTTCCAGTAGAGAAGGTGATATGTGTGCTTATGTTGGATGGCTCTGTCGCCATAGTATGTTTTATCTTTACTGAAATTGTCACATGCGCAATTCACAACCTTACCAATATCTATCCCGATCAGTATACGACTACCGTACCAATATCCTGTGCCTTTTAAGACATCTCTTCAATAAGTTGAACAAGAATGAAGTTCTTCCTAAACTAGGAAACAGTCTAAGTGCAAGGTTGGTGGAGACTATTTTACTTATAAGGAATAGAGGCTATTTTACTTATAAGGAGTATCTAAATATTTTTAATCTTGCACAAAATATAAGAACTTAAATAGAAAATGTTCTGGTAAGTTGGAATATATATAAATGATGTTACTTGCAAAAGTACAAGCTTCGTTTATATACTCTGATACTGTACTCATGAAAAGTTAATAGTAAGCATTAAGATTTCCAAACTTAAATTCATTTTATATAAAAAAGATATCTCCCTGTGCAAATGATGTTGCTTTTCCGAATACAACCTTCATATCAATATTTGATACTTTATTCATGCAGCCGATTGTAAAAATTATGGTATTCAGACAGTTAAGATTCTTTACACGTTTCCTTTTTATACAAAAATATGTGGGAATTATTTTATCATGTTGTGGAGAAAACCTCTTTAAATGTAAGAACAGCATTAAGACAGAACTAATTATCCATTTAATATGCAATCTTAATTAAAGGAACTACTTATCCATTCAGTATGCAATCTTATAGGGTCTACTTAAGGTAGACCGCAGTAAAAACTGGTTTACAGACTCATTGAGTTGCTCCCCTCCACGGAAATCTTTAGTAAAAGGCGAAAGATTTATGCGTTTTGAAGGGAAGCCAGAGCTACCTGACCACAGATCTTTCGCCGTTCTCCTTTCGCTGACTGATGACGGCTAGTGGACGTAGTTTTGCACAAAAAGTACATTTGTAGAAATGTTCAATCCTTTTAACTAATCATTTGTGATTCTAGAAATTTAACAAAACCTATAACATATAAACAAGCTTGATGCTGTAAGAGAAAAGCGATTTTCATGTGAATTGACTATAAATTAATATATCAAAGGGAGTATCGTCCATGGATAACCAGTATTAGTTGTCTTGGACTTTGTTGAACAAAAACACCAGGCAAAGTCCAAGGGTCGTTAAAACTTTAAGGCAATTGTCTAGGGGTCCACATCAGGTCTCCTATACCCATTCACACCTAAAACACTTGCCATTATCAGCTTGAAGTCAATTTAACCCAAATCAATCAACCAACCTTAATTGTTTCCAATGTTTTTAAAACCAGAATTATCAGAATTTCCAATTTTCCTAAGTGGAATGTGAAGAATAGGCTTATAACTGACTAAGTGACTGAAAAACATGATGACCTTTGTCTTTAAAGTTGTGTATTTATTATTATTAGAAAGTAGTTTAACCTGACCACTTAGCTGACTTGGCTCTCATAGAGCTGTCCCCAAGGATTAGAACTGGAACTGATTAGTTAATTCAGGTTGTTTACAGTTTTGCGGGCCAGCTTCACGGGCCAATTTCCAGGACCACACAACAACCAAATCCATCCGCACAGGTAAGTAGGCCCTTCGACCTGTTAGACCTACCACGGCCCACGACCATTCAATGAATGAATGAATGATTGGAAGTTCTCTGGCATCCTGACATCGAAGGTCATTGACGCCGATATCGTTTATTATAAATAAAGAATATAATTATATGCAATTAAAACCATAAAAGCAAATATATCATTGTAAAAGTTAAATAGCTTTCAGAAGACCTGCTTCTGAAATAAATCTAAAAATGCCACTTGCATTGTATGACACATCATGTCCAAGAATCTTGGTAAGGATGAACCTGCCATCCTCACCTCGAGCCTCAAACAGATATCTATTTCTTTCCGTGCTATAAGTGGGGCATTCAGTCAACAAATGCTTCACGGTCAAGGGTATCAAACAGTCGTCACAATATGGTTGGTGTTGGCCAGCTAGCAAAAACTTGTGTCATCCGAGTGTGACCAATTCGGAGACGACAAAGAGGATATAACATTTGTTATTTCTCTCATCTTATTCTCAGCTAAGCTTTCCCAATGCTTTTGCCAATTATTATAAATAAAATTCTTAATTGTAGGTAAAAAATCATTACATGGAATGGGATACCTTCTTGGTAGCAACTCAGCTGCAGCATTCTTTGCCAGTGAATAAGCCTCCTCATTTCCACACACACCTACGTGTGCCGGAACCCAACAAAACTCTAACTGTTATGCCTTTCAGACCAATAATAAAAAAAAAGCCACTCTAAAATCTTTAAAACCAAAAGAAAGGGTTACTAGAATTAAAAACTTCTAAAGCTTGAAGGACACTTCTTGCATCACTAAAAATGGTAAAATTGCCCTCATCTTTTAATGCTATTTTCTCAATAGCGGTTAATATGCCATATAGTTCTGCAGTAAATATGGAAGATACTAGAGGAAGTGCACCTCTACAATTAAAAGAACCACTATATACTCCAAATCCAATGCCAGCATCAGATTTGGAGCCATCTGTATATATAAAAAAAGTCGATTCCCTATGTTCTTCAACATGTTCATGAAAGAGAGACCTGGCTTCTAATTCAGTCATGTTCTTTTTTATACCAATAAAATATTTACAAAAAGATATATCTGGTAATTTCCAGGGAGGGGTTGGTGATATCCTAAATGGAAGAACTCTATTTCTGGCTATATCAAGACCGTTTTGAGGAGATTTTGGGTGTAACTCAAAATATCTACAATGCCTTACAAAGTTTGCAGTCTGACAGGCTAAAGAATTGGGAAGTCTTTGCAACCTAAACCAATACCGAATAATAGAAGACTTTCGGTAGAGGTCTAAAGTTAATTCTCCAGCGTCAACAAGGAGACTTGGAATAGGCGAAGTTCTAAACGCTCCTGTAGACAATCTAATACCAGCATGGTGTATAGAATCTAATACCTTTAATCGGCTTGGGGTGGCTGAGGAGTATATTTCACACCCATAACTAATTTTTGAAAAAATTAAGGCCTTGTATAATTTTAAAATAGTTTTGTAGTCTGCCCCCCATGATGTATGTGATAATACTTTTAAAAGATTCAGAGCCTCAAGACACTTAACTTTTAACGCCTTTAAGTGAGGAACCCATGTCAACCTGCAATCAAATATCAAACCTAAAAATCTAGCTTCATTTACACATGGGATCCGTTGGCCTTTGACGTATATATCCGGGTCAGGATGTACTCCCCGAATACGACAGAAATGGACAACAGTAGTTTTGCTTGTCGAAAACTTAAATCCATTCATATCAGCCCACTGAATAATTTTGTCAATTGAGAGTTGTAGTTTTATTTTCAAACCCATCGACATTCTAGATCCAGCAAATGATATGGAGAGATCATCTACAAATAATGTTGAGAGAATATCTTGGGGAATGACAGAGGATATCCCATTAATGGCTAGTGCAAATAGTGTTACACTTAGCACACTACCCTGGGGAACTCCTTCTTCCTGACATCTCCTCTGATAGAGTTTCCCCTACACTCACTTGAAAAAATCTATGTGAAACAAATGATTGAATGAACAATGGTAACTCTCCTCATAACCCCAATTCATGAATGGTTTTAAGTATACCATATCTCCATGCAGTATCATATGCCTTCTCAAGATCAAAAAAGACTGTTACATGGTGCTGTTTGGAAGCAAAGGCTTCACAAATAGAGGATTCCAGTCGCATCAACACATCAGTCGTTGAATGCATTTTTCTAAATCCACACTGGATAGGTGATAAAATGCCCTTCTTTTCCAGGTACCATACCAGTCTTACATTGACCATCTTCTCCATGATCTTACATAAACAAGATGTCAATGCAATTGGTCAATAGTTTGCAGCTAAAAACTTATCCTTACCAGGTTTTAAAAAGGCTAAAATAATGGCTGGTTCCCAAACACTTGGATAACTATGATCATGCCCTATTCTGTTAATAATGCTTAAAATAAACAACTTGGTATTAACAGGTACATGTTTAATCATTGCATATGGAATTCCATCGGGTCCAGGGGCTGTATCATTACACGTAGCAAGTGCGGAGTCAAATTCTCTTTCAGTAAAAGGAGAGTTGTATGACTCTTCCCTTCCTGTTGCAAAATTTAAAATTTTCTTTTCTTCATTGCTCCTAAACTGTGACCAGGAGCTGCTTCACACTTGCGTGATACATTTGAGAAATGATCCGCCAGGGCATTGCTAACGTCAGTTGCTCCAGTCACATACTGATCATTCACCTTCAACACTGGTGGTGGGTTGGGTGGTGAATTTGCCTGCTATCTTTTTCACTTTCTCCACACAGAAGATGGTGGTGTTCTACTGTTAATGGAGGAAACAAAAGACACCCAAGACTGACGCCTAGCTTCTTTCATGGCACGACGGAACTGTGCTCTACATTTCTTGTATGTAATTAAATTCTCCTCAGTATGGCGTCTGCGCAATCGGGTTAAAGACCTTCTTGTGGCTCTGTGCAGGGCAGTTAGTTCTGAAGACCACCAGGGGACTGGTCGTCGTTTGAATAACCCTGTTGTTTTGGGAATTGAATTGACTCCTGCTGTATGAAGGGTTCCATTCAGCATGTCTATGGCATCATCAATATTTTCAAACTGTTCTGCATTCCTTCAATTTTGCTTAGCTCACGAAATCTACCCCAGTCTGCCTTGTCAAGATTCCATCGTGGCGATCTCTGTAAAGGTGGACCATTGTTGGTGTTTATAATGATTGGTGCATGATCACTAGTATGCCAATCATCTAATGTCCCAATCGAAATCGAGAAGGCAATTAGAGCTTGCGATTGATAGGTCAATGCATGACAAGGTACCTGTCTGGACATGAAAGTGTGTGGGCTCTCCTGTAATAAGGAGTCCAACATCCTCATTTTCCACAATTGATGATATAATATTGCCCCTTGTGTTTGCTAAAACATCGCCCCATAAAGGATGTCTACCATTCAATCTCCCAGTAAAAGAAAAGGTTGGGGGGAGTTGTTGAATCACCTCTACTAAATTATCATACAAAATATTATCATTTGGAGGTAGGTACAGAGAGCATATTGTATATTTTCTTCCTATATCAATCTGTACAACAACTGCCTGCAGAGGTGTACGAATAGACAAAGATATTTGGGAACATCTCGACGAACGTAAATTAGACTTCCGCCATGGCTCCCTGCTTGTTGATTATATGGTGTTCTATAGCTAATATACTCTCGAGGACAAGGAGTATTAGCATCAAGCTTGCTCTCCTGTAGACATACAATTATGGGGGAATGCTCATGAATTAGTAGCTTAAGTTCTTCATATTTGGCCCTTAAACCCTGACAATTCCATTGCAAAATGGAGGAGAAAACTATGGATCACTTCTGGAAGACATCTTGGATGAGGTTTTCCCACTGGCAACTTTTAATCTAACATTATTTCTGTAGGTTTCTTTAGAGATGGTCTTGATATATTGGGTTTTACGTTTGTCTTTTTCTTTGTGTCCTTTTGATCTATTTGTTGAGGCGGATGGTGGACCTCAACTTGAATTTCTGATTTATTCAAGTTATCTTCCAGTTGATCAGAAACATCAACAGATAAAACATCAAATTTATTTGACGTCATAGCTTTAATGTTTCTGATGGAAGGGGGTGAGAGAGATGGAAGTCTCTCTCTTTTTCGATTAATAGGTGGTGGGCTTCTAGGTTTTTGCACCTTCCCCACAACAGGTGCACCAGGCAAGTTGGTTTTAAGTGGAACCTCCATCAAATCAGGCAAGGACATGGCCTGAGAGAGGTTTTTACTACTAATTGTAATGGGGGACGAAGGTTGTACGGGGATGGGGCAATGCCCCACTGTTAATACATTGTGGCAAAGCCTCAGAAGGCAATATGCTTACCTCATCATGCAGCATTTTATCATTGGATGGTATATTTCTTTTTATAGAACTATTGGCAGTGCTAGGTGGGTTTGATTTTAGTGCCTTTGCATAACTATTTGATTTATCTAATAGTCTTTTGGCATATCCCACACTTATATGTTCTAAATTGGATTTGTTAAGGGCAGCTTCTTCCGACTTATACAGCTCACAGCTCCGGTCAGTGGATTTATGATTTGAGCTGCAATTTAAACACCTGGCATCAAGTGCACATTCTCCATGGTAAGATTTAGAGCAAATACCACACAATTTTTTCGTTTTGCAAACTTTTGACGGGTGTCCAAATTTAAAACAATTAAAACATTGCAGTGGCTTCTGCTTGAATGGTCGAACTTTAATAACTTCATTTTCAATAATAATACGGGAAGGTACATCAGCATCCTGGAAAGTAAGGATAATCATTGATGTACCCGGGACTTTGTGTACTTTCCATTACATTTAGTGGACACATGGCCAGTATCTCCTCCTCTGTAAATTCATACAGATCTTTGTTAAAAACTACTTCCGTTCCGAGCTAAAATTTAGGTGGGGTTTGACATCTAACTTAATATCATCATCATTTGTTTTAAGGTTGGATAGTATTACAGACTGTGTGCATAATTTGGCATGGATAAGGTAACTATTTTTTCCAAAACGAGATATATCTCCCGGTGCAATAGTTCCTACTTTTTTCTGAATTAATTTGCATATTTTGAAATAGTTCCCTGTAACCCCCTGAGATTCAGCTACAAGCCACATCGGTGGTTTTGGCTTCCTCTGGGAAGGCATAACTAAATCAGCATCTTTTTCAAACCAGTCCGCAGGTCTATAAACATCCAAATCCTTTGGTACCTTGTCGCAAAGAGCAGCCATTATATTCAAGTTATTAATTTTGATATTATTAATATTACATATTGCATTAAATGCTTCATCATGACTATTGTAAGATATCCATGAATTCCATTTTGTATCTTCCAGTTTCATTCTTATTTCTGTTATAGATCCATAACACTTAAATTCTTTATATATATTATCATAATTTGTCTCTATTGGAATTTGGGTAACATGAAGGATTCGAAGTTTCCTTGCATTACCCAGATTACTCAATTTTGGAATATCAATAGAATGGTCCTTCCTAGTTCCGAGGTCATCAACAGAGTTTTCCCTCCCTAATTAAATTAGCAGAGGTCGTCAACAGTGTCTGAGGTTCGCCATTTGATCCAGGGGTATAAGAAACATTAATTTCCGTCATTAAATTAGTTGGGGGAAAGAAAAAAAATTAGACTGTCTGACATCCCAAAAGAGAACCCATTATCCTTTCATGAAATTAATTTCTCCACCAATGACACCTGCGAGAGCTGCTTCCCAAATGTCCACTCCCTACCCTACCACAAAGGGATGGTACCACTATGATTAGAGTGGCTCAAGTGTATGCCAAACCCGCTTGATGGGACTGAGAGCATTACAGGAATACAATCATCTCCACTCTAATCATAGTGGCAGGCAAACCGGACAGAATGCCGAGAGTCCTATCTCTATGAAACCGGCCAACCCCTGGAATCCGAAGGCCAAGTTTTGGTTGGAGAATAGTCCCGCATGCCAGTATGGAAATACTGACATTCCAAGGTGTCCAAACATTATCGAGTAGTTGCCAAGACCACCACAGCTCCCACAATTGATTTTGAAAAAATTTCCAATCCCGGATATGATGTCCCCTAAAAAAACATCTGGACAGTGAAATGGGTAAGAGTTTTGACAGCAAGGTTGGAGAAAGTTGATAAATACGAAGAAGAATGAAACAATTATAAGTAATAGAAATAGGATGAGAGAAATTTAGAGTCAAACTGAGGAAAAACAAAAATTCCCCAGTTCGAGAGCCCTCTTGCCCGTCACCACGCTTCAGCCACGACCATTCAAAACAGTCAACATGGCGTCACCATCTACTCCTCATCCGTTGCACGTTGCTTTTGCCGCTGCTAACCTGGTTACATTTTCGGAATTGATCAACTTCTGTGACGATACTGACGTGTTACATTCGTTCCTTTTTTAAAGTGGCCTTTTAGGCGATTTAAGTGGTCAATGTGAACACTGCAAAGAGGGAACAATGAGCCTTGTAAAAGAGGAACAGTTTTGTGCCCTAAGTCAGGTCTGTGTGGTTCATTTGGTTAGGTTACAACCTTTATTACCACACTGGAGGTTTCAGGCTCTGGCCAGGTTAGGGCACATGCCCAAAGTCAGGTTAGGTTGGTTTGTTTGGTTAAGTCACAACCATGGTTACCCCAGACAGGTCAGGCACCCTAAGTTGGGTTAGGTGGGTTCATTGGGTTAAGTTACTACCATTATCCGTTTCCCCCCCCCCCAAAAACCCAGGTTCCCAACAGGGTCCCCCTTAACCGCTTCTATTAATCTTTCGGCGATCGCCGCCACTTGTATCAGTTTCCCCCCACCCAAAAACCCAAGTTTCCCAAGAGGGGGGCCCCCTTTGCCATTTCTATTAAGCTTTCGCTGCTACATTGTTTGTTGTTTTTTTGGTTTCACTGCCATTTTGGTTGTGTTCTTCAGCCGATTTTCTTGTCCGAACTTACCTGACGAACTTTGTTCGATGAGACATCAGGTGGGAAAAGTCAGAACCTTATCCCGTTTCTCCGCTTCTGACGTCACATCGAACAGAGTTCATCGAGAGTGTGGATGGGCCTTACAACATCAATTGGTTCCTAGCCACATAAAAAATCTAATCCTTTGGGCCAGCCTTAGGAGAGCTGTTAATCAGCTCAGTGGTCTGGTAAAACTAAGTTATACTTAACTTATTGGGTTCCTCACTGGACAAGTGGGTTGCATACTCGACTATCAATCTGGTAGCCTGAGTTCACTTCACACAGCCGTTAGTGAGGAATCAGAGGAAATTCTTTCTGGTGATTAAAAATTCATATCTTGATATAATGTGGTTCGGATCCCACAATAAGCTGTAGGTCCCATTGCTAAGTTACCGAATGGTTCCCAGCCACAAAGAAAAAAATTAATCCTTCAGGCCAGCGCTAGGAGAGCTGTTAACCCTTAAACACCTATTGGACATATTAAACGTCAACGAAAATTGTCTGTCGGGTGCTCAATCGACGTATGGTACGTCGACGCAAAATAGTTTTTTTTTAAATTTGCGGAAAAGTAGTTATAGGCCTACTAGGCAAAAACTTTTGAATCATGCGCCTTGAGGGATGCTGGGAGCTCACGGATCAAGCTGTTTTGTTTACAAGCGTTACCCAGGTGCGCATGCGCGAAATGCTTTCTTCTCGCACCAGCAAGCATCAGCGATGCATCGTCCGAGAGCGATCTTTTGCCGCAATCGTGTTTTGCCGAACTTTTGCGAGAGTTTGAGTATTTGTGGTGGTACAAGACGTACGTAGAGATGTCTGAACGTTGAATGGAGCGCGAAAGGCACATTTTACCTCTCGGGAGGGATCGTGTGAGACGTATTTTGGACTTGGATGCTGGTGAGGGACCAAGCACCCAAGATGACCTAGCTCCTCAACACCGTTCCGTACGGCCTCGTGTGGCTGAAAGTGTTCAAGCACCACATCATGTGCCTCATGTGCCTTCTACAACCCCTAGGAAGCAACGGGGTGTCCTGAGGGGCATTTGTAGGCATTTGGGAGGCCTCGAACCAAAGGACATAGACGATTACTTGTTGGAGCTTGATCGGGAGCAGGTCGCAAAGTCCTCATTTTGATGGTGGTTGGTCATCTAGTGACGAGGACATCACTCCCAACGTTAGTGATGATGAATATTTGCCCCCAATGTTTGTACGAGGGTCACAGGCTGAAAGTGAGTTGGAGTTTAGTAGTTTTAGTGCATATGAGGGGGAGTCTGAGGAGGAGGAGTTGTCGTCGTCTAGTTTTGTTGTCGATGACGACACAGAAAGCGAGGGCCTAAGTGAGGGAGATGGGTCAGTGGGGGTGGGGGGGGGGGGGTGTGTGTTTCGAGTGCAAAACTGTGTCCCAGCATGTGCGAGTGTGCGCACATGGGACCGTAGAAGGTCGGAACGTTGTGCCAGCCAAGGTGAAGGCCATTCGTCCGAGAGTGACGAGGGGTGGTCGGAGGACCCCACCCTACCTAACATGCACCCATTCATGGCAGCACCTGGGTTCACCGTACCTGTTCCTCTCACGGCTCTGGGGTTCATTCAGCTGTTCCTTACTCGGGAATTGCTGGAATACCTGGTAGCAGAGATGGCAGACTACACTCGGTACTGCCGTGATGAACTAAAGACGACGTTGTCGTATCGCTGGTGGGGCTGCAACCTCACGGACATGGCGCATTTTTTGGGGCTCCACATTTTTTTGGGAATTCTGCCTGCTGCCGACGTCAGGATATATTGGAGGCGGAATTTTTTTTTAAGTACGCCCAATGTGTCCGGCATTATGGCCCATGATAGTTTCCTGGCGTTGGACATGTATTTCAATGCCTTCAAATGAAGGGCCATACCCCGGAATAACCCCGATCACCTCATCTTAGTCCGCCCAGTGTTGGATTACATTCGTGAACGGTGCAAATTTCTAGTGGTTCCTAGCAAGAACCTTTCTTTTTATTACGGAGTCCAACACTGGATACATCGTGGACTTATCAGCATATTCCAGCGTCTTCTCCACACTGCATGACACTGTGTTCGGTTTTGTGGATCGTTTCCGTAACCAGGGATACCACCTGTTTATGGATAATTATTATAACTCGGTATCCCTGGCCCAGCAACTGTATGAAGCAGGTGTGCACGACAGTGGTACCCTTCAGTTGGTGCATAGGGCCCCGAATGTCCTCAAGAGGTTTGAAAGCCAGCTTCAACATCTGGAAAGAGGAGAGACAGAGTGGCAGTGGAAGGGAGCTGTCTTCGTCATCTATTGATTACGACGAGTCATGAGCCCATCCAAGAAGAGGTTGTCCAGCGGAAGAAGACACATCAGCAGGGCCGAGTTACGTATGAGGAGTTTCGTATCCAGCGGCCTACTGTCACTGGGCACTACAACAGGCACATGGGAGGAGTTGATCTCTTTGATCAACTCATCCAGTATTATCCCTTTGCCAGGAGAACCAGGAGGTTTACACAGAGGCTCCTCAAATACATACTTCAGTTGGCCCTCCAGAATGCCTACATCCTCTACTGTGGGTACAATTCCGACCCCCGGAGGTTGTCCCACATCCAGTTTCTCGAGGTGGCTGGGAATGCCCTCATAAACTTTAATCCCGATGAGTGGCCTTCCATCACCGGCCGCCTGGCCCGAGCTCCAGATCTGTCCCTAGAGGAAAGGGCAGATGTTAGGAGGGCCAACTTCGGTCGTCCTGCTCCTGCAGCTGCTGCCGCTGACCCTGCTGCTGCCGCCGCCCCTGAAGCCGCCACCCTTGATGATCCCGCCCGCGCTCAGATAACGACTTCTCGTCGGATAGTGGACCCTGTGTGTCGGCTGCAGCCAGGGGAACTCACACTGGAGCTCCTACAAGGGCGCAGGCAGAAACGGTGCCGGGTGTGCCATATGAATGGCAGAAGGAGAGACACCCAGTTCTTCTGTCGCACCTGCAATATAGCTCTTTGCAGGTTCGGGGAGTGTGACCGCAAGTACCACACTGTGGTCATATTTTGGAGTGTGCCAGCCCTTGGGACAACGGAGGGTGCAGAGGGCCGCCGAAGGGTGGCGGCCCATCAGCAGTAAGGGCGCTCGTCTCCCTGCTTCACCTGTACCTCGTCATGTCAAGAGGAAAAAATACAAGACTCTTCAATGGAGGAGGGAGACAACATGAATAGAAAGAAGAGTCAGGATAACGAATGAGTATTCTGCATTGCTTTTATATTTATTTTTATATTTATTACAAATTTTTATATATCTATTTATTGTTTTTTATACTATGACGTTTATGCAAAAAGTTTTTCACCTGCATTCCTTTTAGTTATGTATTCATAACAGAATAAAAAAAATGCAATATATGTATATTATATAATATATACTGATATATAGATACTATATATATAATATATATATATATATATATATATATACTATCTATATATATACGATATATATATATAGAGGATAGGTTATATATATATATATATATTATATAATATATATATACTATATAGGTATATATATATATATATATATATATATATATATATATATATATGAGATGATAGTATATATATATATATAGGTATATATATAATAGGTATATATATATATATAGGTATCTATATATATAGTGGATGATATATATATATATATATATAGGTTATATATATAGGTATATATATATATAGTATATATATAATATATATATATATATATAGGTATTGTATATATATATATATAATATATATAGGATATATATAGGTATATATGGTATAGGATATATATATATCATAGGTAATATATCTATATATAGGGTATATATAGATCTATATAGTATATATATGATATCATAGGATTATAGTATATAGGTATATAGATGTATATAAGGATATATATATATATAAATATAAAAGGTATATATATATATAAGAGACTAGATATATATATATAGAGGTATAGATATATAGGTATATATATATATATCATATATATAGTTATATATATATATATATATAATATATATTATATTATATATCATATATAGGTATATAATATAATATATATATATATCTATATATATAGTATCTCTATATAATATATAGGTTAATATTATATATATATATATATATATATATATATATACCTATATATATATATATATATATATATATAATATATATATACCTATATAATATATCTATATATATATATATATATCTATATATATACCGTATATATATACTATATAATATATATATAAATATATTATATATAGGTATAATATTATATATATATATATAATATATATATACCTATATATATATACTATATAATAATATATATATATATATAGTATATACCTATATACCTATATATATATATATACTATAATATATATTATATATATAATATATATATAGGTATATATAATATATAGGTCTATATATATAATATATATATATATATATATATCTATAGCGGTCTATATATATTAGTAGGTATATATATATAGGTATATATAGTATATATAGGTATATATATATATCTAATATCTATATATATATCTATATCTATATATATATAGAGGTATATATATATATATATATATATATATATATAGATATATATCTTATAGGTCTGATATGTCCTATCTCTACTACTATATATAGATCTCTTATACATATATATATCGCTACTCTATTATCAGGTATATCATATATCATACCTATATATATATATATACTCCTACTCTACTATATATCTATATATATCTATTATTTATAATATATCTACCTATATATATATATATAGATATCTATATATTATATATATATTACCTATCTATATATATATCTATATATATATATATCTATATAATATATAGGTATATATAGTATATATATATATATATATATATCTACTATATATATATATTATATATAATCTATGATATATATATATATATCCCTCTATTACCTATATATTATATAATATATATATATATATATTATATATATATATAGGTATATTATATATAGGTATATATATATATATAACTATAATATATATATATTATATATAGGTCTATATCTATATATAGGTATATCGATCTGGTATATATATATAATAGGATATATATATATATATATAATACTATCTCTAGATACTATATATATATTCTATATCGATGTATATATATATATATATATATATATATATATATATATTAATATAAGGTAATATAGGTATATATATCATTATATATATATATATATATATATATAGGTATATATACTATAGGTAATATTCTATATCCCTATATCTATGATATATATATATATATATATTAGATATATAGATTATATAGATATATTATAGATATATCTATATATGTAGATCTATATATATATCTATATCTATATGATCTATATATAGTCTATATATATATATCTATATTATATCTATATATCTCTATCTATCATCTATTCTATATTATATCATATATTATATTATATCTATAGCTATATATATGATATCTATATATATATATATATATAATCTATTATATATATATATATATATTTTGGTAAACAAAAAAGCTAACATTGCAAACGTAATATTCAATCATTTATCTTCATTTTGAAACAAATTGGAAGTCTCTAGCACAATATTTCGATGTATGGTGAATTTAAAAAAAAAAAACTTTTTCCTTCCTTCCGCGCACAGTATCTCGGCGGCAAATCTCCGAAATGCTCGAGTAACATTGTAGTAATATTGGCGCCGTTTCATATTAGCCTTTATATAGTTCTATATATGAAAATGTGCGAAATTTTATGTAGGATACAACAAAAAATAACTCCTGGTGGTAGCTTTTAACATTTTTTAAATATTTGCATATAAATCATGATAATTAGAAAAAATTCGACATTCGGTCAACTTTGACTCGACCGAAGTAGTGAAAAAACGCAATTGTAAGCTAAAATTGTTACATTCTGGTAATATTCAATCATTTATCTTCATTTGAAACAAATTGGAAGTCTCTAGCACAATATTTCGATTTACGGTGAATTTTTGAAAAAGCTTTTTCCTTCCCTCCACTTGCAGTATCTCGGCGGCAAATCTCCAAAATGCTTGAGTCACATTTTCGTAATATTTGCACCGTTTCATATTAGCTGTTATAAAGTTCTATATATGAAAATGTGCGCAATTTCATGTAGGGTACAACAAAAAAATAACTCATGGTCGCAGCTTTTATCATTTTTTAAATATTTGCATATAAATCACGATAATTAGAAAAAATTCGACATTCGGTCAAATTTGACTCGACCGAAATAGTCGAAAAACGCAATTGTAAGCTTAAAGTCTTACAGTCTGGTAAAATTCAATCATTTATCTTCATTTTGAAACAAATTGGAAGTCTCTAGCACAATACTCCGATTTATGGTGAATTTTTGAAAAAACCTTTTCCTTCCCTCCGCGCCCAGTATCTCGGCTGCCAATCTTCGAAATGCTTGAGTCACTTGTCGTAATATTTGCGCCATTTCATATTAACCGTTATATAAAGTTCTATATATGAAAATGTGCGAAATTTTATGTAGGAAACAACAAAAAATAACTCATAGTCATAGCTTTTATAATTTTTGAAATATTTGCATATAAATCACAATAATTAGAAAAAATTCGACATTCGGTCAACTTTGACTCAACCGAAATGGTAAAAAAAAACCGCAATTGTAAGCTACAACTCTTACAGTCTAGTAATATTCAATCATATCTTCATTTTGAAGCAAATTGGAAGTCGCTAGCACAATATTTTGATTTATGGTGAATTTAAAAAAAAATCGCCAAAAATAGCGTTGGCCTTATGGCAGATTGCCGTCTCCGTTATTGTATCACCAGCGATTTCTTTGTTTTTTATCCAGACAAGAAGAAGCCTTTCCATTTCATCGTGCACGTGGGTCCTCTTGCTGGACAAAATAGTGACGCCCTTGGAAGGTGTAGCTGATTTGATGACATCCTTCTGCTTAAGGATGGTGCCTATTGTCAATGGATTTCGGCCGTATTCCTTGGCGATCACACTCAATCACATACCAGCTTCACATACTTCTTGATAATCTCCATCTTCGTCTCCAAAGAGAGCATCCTCTTCTTTCCGTGAATTTCAACTTTCTTGGGACCCATGACTACATACTGTACGTAATTTTGTTATGTAGTACGCATACGTATGTAGTAAAGTTCTCACACAACACGATAAAGTATACTACAACGAAATCACTAACGAATTTACGTTAATAAACGAAATCGTTAGAACGAACGATTACCAAATGCTTACTACCGATGATGTCGTGCAGTGACCGAAGAAGCACGCCGCTACGTAGATGCGCCATGGGAGGGATGTGACCAATAGGAGAGAAGGATCTCATGGCGGTGACTAGCATCAGGAATCAATGGGAGAGCGGGAGGGTGGTGGCGAGTGAGTTTCAAAATTGTTATCGGTGGTCCCGTCGAATCTCGGACTTTATAGCAACAACCTTTCGTATCTTGAACAATTTTCGTATGTAGAGCCTTAAAATTTTTCATATTTGCTTTCGTATCTCGAGTTTTTTGTAAGTTGAGCCTTTCGTATCTTGAGGTACCACTGTACTTTCATTGGGGGGGAGGGGCATGGTCCTCCTCACACACGTTGGTATCAATAACACTTCTCGAGTGGTATTAAGGGGAGGCTTTTGCTCAAGGATAAGCAGCGCTTCCAGGAGGTGCAGACGTCATGGGTCAGGGGCTCTCCCGATGATTTTGACATTCCTGATGATGTAATCTCTTGTGATGTCTTTCTGGTGTACTGCAAGGGTGTGCTGCCTAATGGCACCCTCCTGGGTGTGGCAGATCCTTTTAGACAGGCGCATCGTCGTCATGCCGATGTAAATCCTAGGGCATCCTTGGGCAGGGCATATGTATCAATAAACAACGGGGAGGGGTTGTGGTTCATCAAGAGGTCCTTCATACGGCGATTCTTATAGTAAATAATGAGGGACACTCTCTTTCCTTCCTCCATAGGGCGGACATGTTCCTCTATTATTTTCATGGCTGCTTCGTCCTCCTTGTATTGGTGGTGCATGAAGGCTTTGTAGAAAAGTTTTATATCCTCTGGGGGTGGAATGTTCCTTCTCTCTTTCTTCGTCATGTACCACTTGTCAAGGGCAGCTTGTGTTTCTTGGTTTACGAGTTTATTCGAGTACCCATTATTGATCAGCGTCTGGGATGCTCGGTCGAGTTCGAGGTGTGGTCTTGAACTGCGCAGGACACTCGCTATCTCCATTTAGACAAAATCCAAGGTTTGTACCTTTGGTGTAGACATTTGTTGTTAGCTTCTGGTTCGTCTTCGTGACAAGAAAGTCGAGGAAGGGGAGCTGATCGTTGCTGCTATACTCGATGGTGAAGTTGAGTGCGCTGTGACGCAGGAACTGCTATTGAACGGCTACTACCTCATCCTTGGAGTCGGCTTGTACGAAAAAGTCATCGATATAGTCCACTTCTCCCATGTAGAAGTTAGCAAAGAGGACTCCTAAGGGGGACCCCATCGCTACGCCATCCTTTTGGCAGTACATCTGTCCTCGGTGGGTAGTGAAAGGGGCTCTCTTTGTACAGATATCCAGAAGGGATCTTAACAAGTCTTCTGAAATGTTTGGGGGTTTCATATCGGGAATCATATATACCCGCTCCATGATGATCCCTATTGTCTCATCGACTGGGATGTTGGTGAAAATGGACTCAATGTCTAAGGATACCGTGGTTCCCGCACAGGAGGAGTCGCACATCTTCTCCAAAAATTCCACCGATGAGGTGAGGCAGTACCTGGACGAGATATATGGAGTTAAGAATATTATTAAGGCGTTTGGCCAGGGCGTAAGTTGGGGTGGGCGTTTGGCTGCTACTTCATGACGAAGCTGAAGAAACACAAGAAACATCTGGAGATTTAGATGCTCCTCAACTCGATACAGCAGTTGGAAGCCAAGAAGATCCTGACAACGATGGATGCCCTTCAACCTCTTCTGCTAGCAGAGGCCCTTACGTACAGGGGGTCATACTCGAGCAGTATTTACATCAAAGACATGAAAGAGGCAGCCGCAGATCTGAAGAAGAGAGAAGACATACTCGTAAGGCGTGCAGACAAGACAGCCGTGTTTGTGCTCATCTTGTCTGATGTCTCTAAGTTCCAGAGACTTACGAAGAACCCGACGGAAGACATCAAACGTGATGCCAACCGGGTCATCATGGCCGTGAATGCCACTACGAATGCCAAGGTGGCTACAGCCTCGGCTACCCATACGGGAACGTCAAGACCCACAAGGAAGGCAACCCCCTACGCCCGATCATCAGCCAAACGCCCGCCCCGACTTACACCCTGGCCAAACGCCTTAATAAAATTCTTAACTCCATATATCCCCTTCAGGTACTGCCTCATCTCATTGGTGGAATTTTTGGAGAAGATGCGTGACTCCTCCAGTGCAAGAACCATGGCGTCCTTAGACGTTGAGTCCCTTTTCACCAACATCCCAGTCGACGAGACAATAAGGATCATCATGGAGTGGGTAAATAGGAATCCCGATATGAGACCCCCAAACATCCCAGAAGACTCGTTAAGAACCCTTCTGGATATCTGTACGAAGAGAGCCCCTTTCACCACCCACCAAGGACAGATGTACCGACAAAAGAACGGTGTAGCGATGGGGTTCCCCTTAGGAGTCCTCTTTGCTAACTTCTATATGGGAGAAGTGGAAGAAAGGGTCTTCTCGCAACATAGATATCCCCGCACATACGGACGCTATATCGATGACATCTTCGTACAAGCCGACTCCAAGGATGAAGTAGAAGCCCTTTGACAGCAGTTCCTGCGTCACAGCGCACTCAACTTCACTGTCGAGTATAGCAGCAACGATCGGCTCCCCTTCCTCGATGTCCTTGTCACGAAGATGAATCAGATGCTAATGACAACAGTCTACACCAAAGCTACAAACCTTGGACTTTGTCTAAGTGTCCTGTGCAGTTCAAGACCACCACTGTCAGGGCCTTCGTCAGGAGGGCCCTCTCACACTGTTCGACGTGGCAGGACACGCACTTCGAACTCCACCGAGCATCCCAGATACTGATTAATAATGGGTACTCGAATAAACTCATAAACTAAGTAACATGAGCCGCCCTTGACAAGTGGTACATGACGGAGGAAGAGAGAAGGAACATTCCACCCCCGGAGGATATAAAGCTTTTCTACAAAGCCTTCATGCACGACCAATACAAGGAGGACGAAGCAGCTATGAAGAAAATAATAGAGGAACACGTCCACCCTATGGAGGAAGGGAAGTGTCCCTCACTATTTTTACTATAAGAATCGCATTATTTACTATAAGAATCAGTGTACAAAGGACCTCTTGATGAAGAACAACCCCTCCCCGCCCGTAGGAGACCCCCTAAAGCAGTCCAACGTTGTCTATCGATGAGTATGCTCTGCCCAAGGATGCCCTGGGATTTAAATCAGCATGACGACGATGTGCCTGTCTAAAAGGATCTCCTACTATCCCCAGGAGGGCGCCATTAGGCAGCACGCCCTTGCAGTACACCATAAAGACATCACGAGAGACGACATCATCAGGAATGTCAAAATCATCGGGAGAGCCTCTGACCCACGATGTCTCCGCCTCCTGGAAGCACTGCTTATCCTTGAGCAAAAGCCTCCCCTTAATACCACTCAAGAAGTGTTCCTGATACCGACGTGTGTGAGGAGGTTCTAGTTCTTTTCGCCACAGGAATTTTCGCTCCCGGTCCTTTTGCCGCAGGTTTTTTTGGCCGTTAGAACTTTTTGCCGTGAGGATATTTGGCCGCAGAATTGAAAAAAGAAAAGCCCATTAAAGAAAAAAAAAAACGAAAAGAGTAGAGAAAACAAATGACCCAAGACACCCACACTCTCTATCTTGATAATCATCTCCTTTCACTTATTCATTTAAATAATTACGTTACAAGTAGTTTCAATACTATAAACATTTCAAAACAACAAGCGTTAAAAAAATACATTACAACTAGCTTCAATACTTTGATATTTTAAACTAGCAGTGTTTAAACTGCCAGTGGCCATAATATTAAATTCTCTCTCTCTCTCTCTCTCTTATCCATATAGCAATAAATATTGTATTTCATAAGTTTTAAGTACTAATTCTTACTGAAAAGGAAAGTAAATAAAGATTATAAAGTACAAAATTTATTCATTTATTTATTAAAAGTACAAAGTTTATTCATTTAAAAATATAAGGTGCAATTCAACATTGTTATTTCATTGTACAGTAGCATCATATTTAAAAAGGAAATAAAAAGTTTTATTTTCTTTTCAATATCAAAATGAATGCATATTCATTGCGATACACCGTAAATAATAAAGTTTATGTTCAGAATTCGTAAATAAACATCTTTGTAAGTTTTCTTCTTGTACGGTGCTTCGCCTCGTTCGATGTCAGTTCGTTTCTTCCTAGCCAGATACTCTTCCTGTTTTAAAATTGTGAGTAATTTCCCGATATTTGGGTGTGTATTTGTTACCGAACTTTGCAATGCGTTATGGAACCATTCAACGCTGTTGGTGTTAGGTAAATTGTTCAATGTCCTTTCATAAACATTCCACAGTTTCACTGGAAATGTTGGGGCAACTCTCCGTCGACAAGGTCCTCTGCCTCTTACACCACCAATGTAATTGGTTTCGAAATATGATATCAGGTCTTGAGGCAAATCGTCAATTGCCGACTAGTTCCTCAAACCCGTCAATGACGTCGCTAGGAGGCAGAAAAGCAAGTGCTGCAAAGCATTTCACCAAAGTGTTGAATTCACTGTCCGTTTGGTAACGCACGTTATGGCCAAAATCAACTACTTTTCTAAATATATTTTTGGCTATGTTCTAAATATATTTTTGGTTACGTTTGCACTAGGAAAAACATCAGAGAAACTTTCGTATCTTGCTCTCTCAAAATCAATCATTTTGTTTATCTACTCTTTTCGTTTTTTTTTTTCTTTCAGGCAGTTGACGGTTTTTTTTCAATTCTGCGTCCGAAAATCCTCACGTCAAAAAGTGCTAACGGCGATAAGACCTGCGGCAAAAAGACCGGCAGCGAAAAGACCTGCGGCGGAAAAACCGGTCACGGTGAGAGGAGGACCATGCCCCTCCCCCTCAACGAAAGTACCAGCGTGCATGGAACAAACAACACCAGACGTGAAGCACATTATGAGATTAATACCAAGGGTGATGTCACTTAGGTAGAAGCCAATCAAGAGGCTCCCAGTGATATCCCCCACCTGAGGTTTGCAACTCATAAACACTCGCCGTATGAGTCCCCTTCCCAGGAACCAATGAAAACTCGACCTGCCGGAGAGGTTCTCTAGACCGTACTCAAGAGCCCACAACATCACGATATAAGAGAAAGGCCTCGCCACGGGCTGCTCTGTGAGCAAGAGCCCGTGCTGGCACAAGGCCAGCTTAATCTTAAACAACAACAACACTGGAATTCAGTCCCTCAGCAGTCATTGCTTTGATAATGTCCTGTGGATCAGGAAGAAACGTCGCATTGAATAGAGAGAGAGAGAGAGAGAGAGAGAGAAAAAAGAAAATTGTATAAACAATAATAAACAAAATGACTCAACCAAATTTTACCAAGACGTTTAGTTCGTTGCTCGCCAGTCTAAGCAACAATGAGAAAGCCGTCACCAGAAAAAATAGAGAAGACTCTCTACAAAAATGAATCACACCTAATTTTTGGCATATGTAGCAATTTTCGGTATACTACTAATTATGACTTACTATCGAATACTGTGGGGGTAAAGGGGGTGTCAGGGAGAAGAAAGAGGGTAAGAAACATAATAATATTATAATGGGCGTTATGTCCATTTGTCTGTCTGTCATTCAATCACGGCTAAACGGCTTGACGGAATTAAACCAAACAAAAATTATCAGATAGGGCTTTGATCGAGGATGGTTTATAGCTATATATAATATATATATATATATATATATATATATATATATATATATACTAGTTGACCTACCTGGCACTGCCAAGGAAAACTGAATGGCGGGCATGGGTAGGGGGAGGGAAGAGGAAGGGGGAGATTCTGAAGTATAGTACAGCAGTGAGTTATCAGTACATTTGTGGTTTGTTGAAGACAGATCCTTGCACAATTCTCCTCCACTTTGCTGTGCAGTTTATTTCTCATAATTGATAACAGGTTCGACTGTTGTTGAAAGGTAGACAGGCTCATGTTCAGCGGAGATGATTTTTCTCTTCTAATACAGAAATGTAATTTCCCCTTCCCATTCCCTCCCCCTCTATCTTCCCCTCACCCTCCCATCCCTTTCCTCTGCCCAATTCCACCACCCCATCCCTCTTCCTTTCTTTTTCCATCCCCCTACCACTTACCCTTCCCTTCTCCTCTCTCTCTCTCCCCCCTTTTCCTACCCCCTACCCATAGCCTTTCATTCACAGTTTTCCCGGGCAGTGCCGGGTAGTCAGCTATTAGATTTGATCCTCTTTTAAACTCTGAATTCACACATGTTCTGTGGGTTTTCCAGTGTAAGCGAGTATCAAATACTATTCCGAAAATTTTAGTAATTTAGCCAATTGGTATACTATGATTTCTGACTGTTAAATCTATTTCTTCGCCTTTGACAAGTTGTGTAAATTTTGATGACAAAGTCTGGGCACAGGGCATTTTTCTGTAAAGGAAGTGAAAGTCTATGAAACACACGGTTACACTTACAGACCATTTGTGCTGGACCTCGTGTACACTTTAGTCGCTGGTTACTGAAGCCTAAAGGAATTTCAGTATGTTAATATTAATCACATTATGTCTGTTACATGTGCCGTCATTGTGATATTTCTTTAAATATGTATGTGAAATGCAATGCCAATTACCATATTTATATCTTTAGTAAAAACCCAAACAATGATTTATTATTTTAGTTTTAATCATGTTCCAATGACCTCTGTATCACCTTTAGTATTAACTATATTGTTAAATGGCTATTTTTTGACATGAACAACAATAAGTCACCCATATATATGCATCTAGTTCAGTGTTTCTTAACCATTTTGGACCTCAGCACCCATTTTAGTCAGGCCAAAGCAGTCCAGCACCCCCTACCATTGGTTAACACCTAGTTACTACAAGGATAAAGAAAAGCGCAGTACATCTTGATCATATATTTGGTTCATTCTCCAAAACAAAAACAGTAATTATGGCAATAGCATTGGAAAAAAACAACAAGAAAATAAAGGAAAGATCATGGACAAACTCAATAAAAAATACTCATCAATGCGATTTGTGTTGTTGCTTATGTACAACTAGTTGTTTTATAAACTTTAACCTAAAAATCAGGTTAAATGTTATTGAATTTAAAAAATGCATTAAAAATACATTTGTCCAAACGTAATCCTTCACTACAGAAACACTGATATTTTACTGCCACATACGAGACTTTCTGCAGCACCCCGTGGGGGTGCTAGCACCCAAGGTTGAGAAACACTTAATTCTAATTTGTGTGAACAGCTGTGATTGGCGAGATGCTGTCTGATCAGGCATCCACATTAAATTTTGCACTCAGACTTCTTAACAACAATTAGAAATTTGTATCCACTCCTTATGAAATATTATAGGGTCTACTTAAGGTAGACCGCAGTAAAAACTGGTTTACAGACTCATTGAGTTGCTCCCCTCCACGGAAATCTTTAGTAAAAGGCGAAAGATTTATGCGTTTTGAAGGGAAGCCAGAGCTACCTGACCACAGATTTTTCGCCGTTCTCCTTTCCCTGACTGATGACGGCTAGTGGACGTAGTTTTATACAAAAAGCACATTTGTAGAAATGTTCAATCCTTTTAACTAATCATTTGTAATTCTAGAAATTTTGCAAAACTTATAACATATAAACAAGCTTGATGTTGTAAGAGAAAAGCGATTTTCATGTGAAATAACTATAAATTAACATATCAAAGGGAGTATCGTCCATGGATAACCTCTCTTAGTCGTCTTAAACAAAAACACCAGGCAAAGTCCAAGGGTCGTTAACACTTTAAAGCAATTGTCTAGGGGTCCACATCAGGTCTCCTATACCCATTCACACTTAAAACACTTGCCATTACCAGCTTGAAGTCAATTTCACTCAAATCAATCAACCAACCTTATTTGTTTCCAATGTTTTTAAAACCAGAATTATCAGATTTTCCAATTTTCTTAAGTGGAATATGAAGGACAGGCTTATAACTAAGTCACTGAAAAACATGATGAGCTTTGTCTTAAAAGTTGTGGATTTATTATTATTATTATTATTATTATTATTATTATTATTATTATTATTAAAGTAGTTTAACCTGACGACTAAGCTGACTCAGCTTTCATAGCTGTCCTGAAGGATTAGAACTGGGACTGAATAGTTAATTCGGTCTGACGATGAATGAGTAAAAAATTAAACAAAAAACTTCACTTCTTCTTCTTCTTCCCAGCTTTTTTCCCATTTTTATATGGGGTCGCCGTTTCGGATGAGCCGTTTCCATCTATTTCTATCTTGCACTTCTGCCTCATCAATTCCCTTCTCATGTAAATCTCCTCTCACACAGTCCTTCCATCTCTTTCTTGGTCTCCCTCTCTTTCTTCTTCCTTGCACCTCCACTCCCATAGTATGTCTCCCAGCGTGGTCCTCATCTCTCCTCAACAGGTGTCCATACATCTCAGCCTCCCCTCCTGCACTTTCTTTGATACTTCCACCACCTTAGTTGACCCCTTATGTAGTCATTTCTGATCCTATCCACTCTTGTTACCCCAGACATCCACCTAAGCATTCTCATTTCTGCCACATCCATCTTCTTCTGCTCTGCTTTTCTCATGCTTGCTGTTTCCGTACCATACAGCATTGCTGTTCTTACCACCGTCTTGTGAAATTTTCCTTTTAACCTAAGCGGCACTCTTTTGTCACAAAGAACTCCCGAGGCCGCTCTCCAGTTGTT
This sequence comes from Macrobrachium nipponense, assembly GCF_015104395.2. Lineage (NCBI taxonomy): Eukaryota > Metazoa > Arthropoda > Malacostraca > Decapoda > Palaemonidae > Macrobrachium > Macrobrachium nipponense. The sequence goes on along the minus strand of NC_087208.1, from coordinate 67,736,829 downwards.
CCAGCCTGCCTGTACCCGATGTTTTACTTCTTCTTCCATACTTCCTCCAGCGTTAACAGAAGATCCCAAATACTTAAACTTATCAACTCTCCTTATTTGCTCTCCACCAAGCTGAATACTTTCTCTATCATCCCCCTCAGTGGTGGTACACATATATTCTGTCTTGGATCTACTTATTCTCATTCCTCTGTCCTCCAGTACTTGTCTCCATCTTTCCAATTTCACATCCGCATACAATATGTTCCATGGTACTGTCTCCCTTACTTCCTCTATTATAACATCCATCACTATGTTAAAGATAAATGGGCTCAGAGCCGACCCTGGTGTAATCCTACTCTCACCTCAAAACCTTCTGTCTCCCCAACACTGCTCCTCACTCTGGTAAATACATTCCGGTACATCTCTTGTATCAATCGCACATACTTCTCTGGCACCATCTTCTCCCTCAGGCTCCTCCATACTCTTGTCTCGGGACTCTGTCATAAGCCTTTTCAAGGTCAATGAATACCATATGTAGGTCCCTTTGTCTTTCCCCGAATTTCTCCATTATTTGCCTCAGACAAAATATACCATCTGTTGTTCCCCTTCCCTTCATAAATCCCATCTGCTCTTTACCTATTTGTACTTCTTCTCTCAGTCTAGCATCTATTCATCCTTTCCAGTATCTTCAAAGTGTGGGACATCAATTTAATGCCCCTATAATTACCACACTCTTGGACATCGCCTTTCCCTTTAAAAATTGGGATCAATATACTCCCACGCCACTCATTTGGTATCTTTTCCTGTTCAAGGATCTTTATCATAAGATCGTACAGTATATCCACTCCTTCATCTCCTAATGCTTTCCATGCCTCCACCGGGATCATGTCTGGTCCGGTTGCCTTCCCATTCTTCATCTTCTTCAGTGCATTTAGTACCTCTTGCCTAGAAAACCTCATTACCATGCCAATGTTCACTTGCCCATCCTCTCTTATTAGTCTATTATTTTCTACAAAAAAACTTCACAAAGGTACAAAAACACTAACAATGGAACACATGCATACAATAAATACATTTACTAATGTATTCATGCTATATAAAAAAAAAATAAATCTGAATAAGTTATGTAGCATTTAATAATTTTGTTTGTAAAATTCAGTAAATGGTCTATACTTGAACTTATATTTTATCAACTAAATTACATCTCTTCATGACCATATTAATTGGAATGACTGAAATTTCTCTGATTTATTACAAAAAGGTAACAATCACTACTGGTCATACTTTGAACATATACACTACACGTCTGACTGTTATTGTATTCTCAGCACTCAGGAGTCGTGCCATGTGGGCTGTTTACTAAGTGCCCATGTGTCAGACGAGTATGGCTTATACATAGACGTGTTCCTCACTGGACGAGTGAGGGTTCTGTACTCATTTACCAATCTGGTAACCTGAGTTCACTTCCTGAAACCGCCAAAGTGGAATCAGAGAAATTTATTTCTGATGATTAGAAATTCATTTCTCGATATAATGTGGTTCGAATCACATTACTAAAGCCCCATCTACACAGTCGAGCTTTGCCAGACGAACTTTGTCCGATGAGACATTAAGTGGGAAAAGTCAGAACCTTATCCCCTGTTTCTCCGCTTCTGACGTCACATCGAACAGAGTTCATCGAGAGTGTGGATGGGCCTTACAACACCAATTGGTTCCTAGCCACATAAAAAATCTAATCCTTGTGCCAAGCCTTAGGAGAGCTGTTAATCAGCTCAGTGGTCTGGGGTAAAACTAAGTTATACTTATTGGGTTCCTCACTGGACAAGTGGGTTGCATACTCGACTATCAATCTGGTAGCCTGAGTTCACTTTATGCAGCCGTCAGTGAGAAATCAGAGGAAATTCTTTCTGGTGATTAAAAATTCATATCTTGATATGATGTGGTTCGGATCCCACAATAAGCTGTAGGTCCCATTGCTAAGTTACCAAATGGTTCCCAGCCACAAAGAAAAAAATTAATCCCTCAGGCCAGCGCTAGGAGAGCTGTTAACCCTTAAACGCCTATTGGACATATTAAACGTCAATGAAAATTGTCTGTCGGGTGCTCAATCGACGTGTGGTACGTCAACGCAAAATAGTTTTTTTTTAATTTACGGAAAAGTAGTTATAGGACTACTAGGCAAAAACTTTTGAATCACGCGCCTTGAGGGATGCTGGGAGCTCACGGATCAAGCTGTTGTTTTGTTTACAAGCGTTACCCAGGTGCGCATGCGCGAAATGCTTTCTTCTGGCACCAGCAAGCATCAGCGATGCCTAGTCCGAGTGCGATCTTTTGCCGCAATCGTGTTTTGCCGAACTTTTGCGAGAGTTTGAGTATTTGTGGTGGTACAAGACGTACATAGAGATGTCTGAATGTTGAATGGAGCACGAAAAGCATGTTTTACCTCTCGGGAGGGATCGTGTGAGAGGTATTTTGGACTTGGATGCTGGTGAGGGACCAAGCACCCAAGATGACCTAGCTCCTCAAAGTCGTTTGGTGCGGCCTCGTGTGGCCGAAAGTGTTCAAGCACGACATTGTGTGCTTCGTGTGCCTTCTACAACCCCTAGGAAGCATCGGGGTGTCCTGAGGGGCATTTGTAGGCATTTGGGAGGCCTCAACCCAAAGGACATAGACGATTACTTGTTGGAGCTTGATCGGGAGCAGGTCGCAAGTCCTCATTTTGATGGCGGTTGGTCATCTAGTGACGAGGACATCACTCCCGATGTTAGTGATGATGAATATTTGCCCCCAATGTTCGTACGAGGGTCACAGCCTGAAAGTGAGTTGGAGTTTAGTAGTTTTAGTGTGTATGAGGGGGAGTCTGAGGAGGAGGAGGAGGAGGAAAGGAGGAGGAGTTGTCGTCATTTAGTTTTGTTGTTGATGACGACACAGAAAGCGAGGGCCTAAGTGATGGAGATGGGAGAGTGGGGATTTCGAGTGCGAAACTGTGCCCTAGCACGTGCGAGTGTGCGTGCATGGGCACGTAGAAGGTCAGAACGTCGTGCCAGCCAAGGTGAAGGCCGTTCGTCCGAGAGTACTGAGGGGTGGTCGGAGGACCCCACCCCACCTAACATGCACCCATTCACGGCAGCACCTGGGCTCACCATACCTGTTCCTCTCACTGCTCTGGGGTTCATTCAGCTGTTCCTTACGTGGGAATTGCTGGAATACCTGGTAGCAGAGATGGCAGACTACACTCGGTACTGCCGTGATGAACTACAGACGACGTTGTCGTATTGCTGGCAGGGCTGCAACCTCATGGACAAGGCGCATTTTTTGGGATATATTGCAGGTGGAATTTTTTGTTTAAGTACGCCCAATGTGCCCAGCATTATGGCCCGTGATAGTTTCCTGGCATTGGACATATGTATTTCAATGCCTTCAACTGAAGGGCCATACCCCGGAATAACCCCAATCACCTCATCTTAGTCCGCCCAGTGTTGGATTAAATCAGTGAACGGTCAAAGTTTCTAGTGGTTCCTGGCAAGAACCTTTCTTTGGATGAGGGGATGATGCCTTACAAAAGACGTCTTAGCATAAAAGTGTACAACCCCAAGAAGCCAAAGAAATATGGAGTGAAACTTTTTTTTATTACGGAGTCCAACACTGGATACATCGTGGACTAATCAGTGTATTCCGGCGTCTTCTCCACGCTGCGTGACACTGTGTTCGGTCTTCTGGATCGTTTCCGTAACCAGGGATACCACCTGTGTATTGATAATTATTATAACTCGGTATCCCTGGCCCAGGAACTGTATGAAGCAGGTGTGCACGTCAGTGGTACCCTTCAGTTGGTGCATGGGGCCCCGAATGTCCTCAAGAGGTTTGCTAGCCAGCTTCAACATCTGGAAAGAGGAGAGACAGTGGCGGTGGAAGGGAGCTGTCTTCGTCATCTGTTGAAATGGGGTCCGACTCGTTCCCATGATTACGACGAGTCATGAGCCTATCCAAGAAGAGGTCGTCCAGCGGAAGAAGACACATCGGTAGGGCCGAGTTACGTACGAGGAGTTTCGTGTCCAGTGGCTTATTGTCATTGAGCACTACAACAGGCACATAGGAGGAGTTGATCTCTTTGATCAACTCATCCAGTATTATCCCTTCGCCAGGAGAACCAGGAGGTGGACACAGAAGCTCCTCAAATATATACTTCAGTTGGCTCTCCAGAATGCCTACATCCTCTACTGTGGGTACAATTCCAACCCCCGGAGGTTGTCCCACATCCAGTTTCTCAAGGTGGCCAGGAATGCCCTCATAAACTTTAATCCCGATGAGTGGCCTTCCATCACCGGCCCCCTGGCCTAAGCTCCAGATCTGCCCCTAGAGAAAAGGGCAGATGTTAGGAGGGCCAACTTCGGTCGTCCTGCTCCTGTAGTTGCTGCCGCTGCCCCTGCTGCTGCCGCCCCTGATGCCGCCACCCTTGATGATCCCGCCCACACTCAGATAACGACTTCTCGTCGGATAGTGGACCCTGTGTGTCGGCTGCAGACAGGGGATCACACACTGGAGCTCCTACAAGGGTGCAGGCAGAAATGGTGCTGGGTGTGCCATATGAATGGCAGAAGGAGAGACACCCTTACTGCTGCCCATCAGCAGTAAGGGCGCACGTATCCCTCCTTCACCTGTACCTCGTCATGTCGAGAGGAAAAAATGCAAGGCTCTTCAATGGAGGAGGGAGACAACATGAATAGAAAGAAGAGTCAGGATAATGAGTGAGTATTCTGCATTGATTTTATATTTAGTTTTATATTTATTACAAATTTTTATATATCTATTTATTGTTTTTTATTTTATACTATGACATTTTATGCAAAAAGTTTTTCACCTGCATTCCTTTTAGTTATGTATTCATACCAGAATAAAAAAATGTAATATATATATATATATATATATATATATATATATATATATATATATATATATATATATATATATATATATATATATATATTGGGTAAACAAAAAATCTACCATTCAAGTAATATTCAATCATTTATCTTCATTTTGAAACAAATTGGAAGTCTCTAGCACAATATTTTGATGTATGGTTAATTAAAAAAAAAAAAAAAAAAAAATTCCTTCCATCCGCGCACAGTATCTCGGCGGCAAATCTCCGAAATGCTCGAGTAACATTGTCGTAATATTTGCGCCGTTTCATATTAGCCAATATATAGAGTTTATATGAAAATGTGCGCAATTACATGTAGGATACAACAAATAACTCATGGTCATAGCTTCAACAGTTTTGAAATATTTGCATATAAATCACGATAATTAGGACAAATTCGACATTCGGTCAACTTTGATTCGACCAAAATGGTAAAAAAACGCAATTGTAAGCTAAAACTGTACATTCTAGTAATATACAATCATTTTATCTTCCATTTTTGAAACAAATTGGAAGTCTCTAGCACAATATTTCGATTACGGTGAATATTTGAAAAAGCTTTTTCCTTCCATCCGCACATTTTGGTAATATTTTGGTAATATTTGCACCGTTTCATATTAGCCGTTTATACAGAGTTCATATATATGAAAATGTGCGCAATTTTATGTAGGATACAACAAAAAATAACTCATTGACGTAGCTTTTATCATTTTTGAAATATTTGCATATAAATCACAATTAGAAAAAATTCGACATTCAGTCAACTTTGACTTGACCGAAATGGTCAAAACACGCAATTGTAAGCTAAAACTGTTACATTCTAGTAATATTCAATCATTTATCTTCATTTTGAAACAAAATGAGAGTCTCTAGCACAATATTTTGATTTATGGTGAAATTTTGAAAAAACTTTTTCCTCTCCTCCACGTGCGGTATCTCAGAATCAAATCTCCGAAATGCTTGAGTCACATTGTCGTAATATTTGCACCATTTCATATTAGCCGTTATATAGTTCTGTAAATGAAAATGTGCGCAATTCATGTAGGATACAAAATAAAAATACCTCATGGTCATAGCTTTGATTATTTTTGAAATATTTGCATATAAATCACGATAAATAAAAATAATTCGGCATTCAGTCAATTTCCACTCGACCGAAATAGTCTAAAAACGCAATTGTAAGCTAAAACTCTTACAACCTAGTAATATTCAATCAATTACCTTCATTTTGCAACAAACAGGAAGTCTCTAGCACAATAAAGTTGTACCTCCAGATACGAAATTAATCCATTCCGAGGCGGCGTTCGTATCATGAGCTTTTCGTATCTTGGACCGTATTTTACATGTAAAATGGCTAGTCCATTCCATGCCCTCCAAAAACCACCCCAGTACATGTCATAATAGAGCTAAATTGACCTATAAACAATGAAATACTAGAACAATTTGTACCATTCAATACCTAACTTAACCCTTAAACGCCGAAGCAGTAAAAAAAAAAAAAAAAAAAAAAAAAAGTCTCCCGTGTGCCGGAGGTGTTTCAGAGCGAGCGCGGAAGCGGAAAAAATATTTTTTTCAAAAAATCACAGCGCGCTTACTTTTCAAGATTAAGAGTTCATTTTTGGCTCCTTTTTTTTTCATTGGCTGAAGTTTAGTATGCAACCATCAGAAATGAAAAAAATTATCATTATCATATATAAATAATGCGATATATGATAGCGCAAAAACGAAATTTCATATATAATTGTATTCAAATCGCGCTGTGCGTAAAACGGTTAAAGGTAACAAGTTACTTTTTTTTCGTTGTAATGTACACTAAATTGCAATCATTTTGGTATATAACACATTGTAAAACGATAAAAGCAACACAGAGAAAATATTATCACAAAATAATGCATGAATTCGTAACGCGTGGACGTAAACAAATATTTTATTAAAAAATTCACCATAAATCTAAATATTGTCCTAGAGACTGCCAATTTCTTTCAAAATGAAGACAAATGATTGAATATTACTATATTGTAAGAGTATTAGCTTACAAATGCAGTTTTCGACCATATCTGACAAGTTAAAGTTGACCGAATGTCGAATTTTTTATATATATTTTTTTATATGCAATTATTTCGGAAATAAAAAAAGCTACAACCTTCAAATATTTTCCGTTTTATTCTACATGAAATTGCGCACATTTTCATATATAAAACTCTATGAAATGCCTAATATGAAACGGAGCAAATATTCCGAGAACGGGACGAACGCATTTCGGAGATTTGTGGCGGAGAATCCGCGCACGGAGGGAAGGAAAGTTTTTTTTTTTTTAAATTCACCATAAATCTAAATATTGTGCTAGAGACTTCCAATTTGTTTCAAGATGAAGATAAATGACTGAATATTACTAGACTGTAAGAGTTTTAGTTACAATGCGTTTTTTGACCATTTCGGTGGAGTCAAAGTTGACCGAACGTGGTTTTTTTCTATTTATCGAGATTTATATGCAAATATTTCAAAAATGAGAAAAGCTACAACCTTTAATTATTTATTGTTGTATTCTACATGAAATTGCGCACATTTTCATATATAAAACTTTAAGTAACGGCTAATTTAAAATGGTGCAAACATTACCACAATCGCACGTATGATTTTTTCAGAAGAGTTACCGTGCGGACGTAAAGAAAATGTTATTTTTATCATAAATTCACCATAAATCGAAATATTGTGCTAGAGACTTCCAATTTGTTGCAAAATGAAGGTAAATGCTTGAATATTACTAGAATATAAGCGTTTTAGCTTTACAATTGCGTTTTTCGACCATTTCGGTAGAGTCCAAGTTGACCGAAGGTTGAAAATTTGTCACTTATCATTTTTTATATGAAAATATTTCAAATTTGATAAAAGCTACAACCATGGGTTGTTTTTAGTTGTATTGTGCATGAAATTGCGCACATTTTCATATATAAAACTTTATGTAACGGCTAATTTAAAATGGTGCAAACATTACCACAATCGCATGTATGATTTTTTTCGGAAGAGTTACCGTGCGGACGTAAGGAAAAAGTTTTTTCATAAATTCACCATAAATCGAAATATTGTGCTAGAGACTTTCAATTAGTTGCAAAATTAAGGTAAATGATTGAATATTACTAAAATATAAGAGTTTTAGCTTACAATTACGTTTTTCGACCATTTCGGTAGAGTCAAAGTTGACCGAAGGTTGAAATTTTGGCACTTATCGTTATTTATATGAAAATATCTCAAAACTGATGAAAGCTACAATCATGAGTATTTTTTGTTGTATTCTACATAAAAATGCACACATTTTCATATATAATACTCCATGTAATGGCTAATTAAAAATGGTACAAAAATTATGTCAAAGTGACAAAATAATTTCCGAGGTGTGTCACAGATACTTTTTAGTGCGGCAAGAAAGAAATTCGCGCTTCGCGCCTGCGTAACGATTGTAAACAAAACAACACCTTGATCCGTGAACTCCAAGCATCCCCCAAGGCGCGTGATTGAAGAGTTTTTGGCTGGTAGGCCTAAAAGTATTTTTCCGCGAATTTTTTAAAAAAATTTTGTATGTCGACGTAAAATACGTCCAGTCGGCACTCGAGAGACAAAAAATGTCGACGTAAAATACGTCCAGTCGGCAGTAAAGGGTTAATATGTACTGCTAATACACCTGTAAATAAAGCGTATTAGTGTACATGGTATACAAGAAATACTGTACGTACATACGTATGTATGTAGTAAAATGTGGAAGCTTACTTTTCGAGTGAGGCCATCTCTGAAAGTGGCGACAGAGGAGGACAAACGGCAGATATGTACGTACAATTAACTTTACGAAACTTCCCCCCCCCCACCCCCACCTTTATTTTTTATTTATTTATTATTATTATTATTTATTTTTTTTTTTTACAAAATTTCAACTTCTTTACCACTTTCAACTTTCTGTTTTTTAGTATCACTTGGTTCTTCCTTTTTGCTTACTACTCCTACTAAAGGCCTCTTTAAAAAATAACTATCCAAGGAAGATTACTTTTGCCTACTTTTGACAACGTTCTTGAAATGACTCAAACAAACGTCATCGAACTGTGTATGCATATGACCTGTGTAAGCCTTTTTGGGGTGTCTCTTTTCTACGAATGATTGCACCTTATGAAAAGCAGCTAGAGCATCCTTAATTTCTGTCGTTGTCATAGAGTTGTCGTCCTCCTCCTCGCCGCAGCTAGAGAACTTCTCTTGAACGACGTTATGTTGCATGGCCTCCAACTCCTTCAGGTCATCCGTCGTAAGCTCCTCTTGGTGCTCCTCGAGAAGGTCATTGATGTCGTTCTCGTTGACGACCAGCCCCATGGACTTGCCGAGTGCAACGATCTCGTCAAGATCTGGTTGCGAAACAGTTTCAGGATCGTCAACTGTTTCTGAATCTGCAGCACCAGCTTCGCCCACGTCGAATCCCTTGAAGTCTCGGGCGGATACGGCATCAGGCCAGAGTTTCCTCCACGAGGAATTCAAGGTTCCCCTCGAAACCTCCTGCCAAGCTTGGTCGATGAGTCGGATGCATATTAAAATATCGAAATGCTCCTTCCAAAATTCACGTAAAGTGAGGTTTGTGGCATCAGTGATGTAGAAAACTCTCTTGAAAAGATGTTTTGAATACAGCTTCTTGAAGTTTGATATCACTTACTGGTCCATGGGCTGGAGGAGAGGGGTGGTGTTAGGTGGAAGATAAAGAACCTTGATGAAGGAATACTCCATTAGGATATCTTCCTCGAGGCCAGGAGGGTGAGCAGGGGTATTGTCCAACACCAGCAGGCATTTCAGAGGGGGCGCTTCTCTTCCAAGAATTTCTTCACTGTTGGGCCGAAACACAGATTTACCCACTCGGTGAACAAATGCCTTGTTACCCAAGCTTTCGCATTAGCCCTCCACATCACTGGAAGCTTCCCCTTAAGCATTTTGTGGGCCTTGAAGGCTCGAGGAGTCTCGGAATGATAGACAAATAGGGGCTTCACCTTGCAATCCCCACTGGCGTTGGAACAAAGTGCGAGCGTAAGCCTGTCTTTCATAGGCTTATGCCTGGGTAGCTTCTTCTCTTCTTGCGTGATGTACATCCGATGAGGTATTTTTTTCCAGAAAAACCCAGTCTCATGTTAGTTGAAACTTGCTGAGAACTGTAGCCTTCCTTGATTGTCATCTCGTTGAACATCTTTTTAAAGGCTTCCGCTGCTTTCGTGTCCGAGCTGGCCGCCTCCCCATGCCGCACCACCGAATGGATGCCAGTCCATTAACAGCATTTCTCAAACCACCCATGCGAAGCCTTGAAGTCTGGGGTTGGTGTTGATGTCCCTTCTCCTCCTTCGTCTTCGGTCTGGGCAATCAAATCGCCGAAAATAGCGCTGGCCTTGTGGCAGATTGCCGTCTCCGTTATCGTATCGCCAGCGATTTCTTTGTCTTTTATCCAGACAAGAAGAGGCCTTTCCATTTCATTGTGCACGTTGGTCCTCTTGCTGGACAAAATAGTGACGCCCTTGGAAGGTGTAGCTGCTTTGATGACATTCTTCTGCTTAAGGATGGTGCCTATTGTCGATGGATTTCGGCCGTATTCCTTGGCGATCACACTCAATCGCATACCAGCTTCATACTTCTTGATAATCTCCATCTTCGTCTCCAAAGAGAGCATCCTCTTCTTTCCGTGAATTTCAACTTGGGACCCACGACTATGTATATACTGTACGTAATTTTGTTATGTAGTACATATACGTGTGTAGTAAAGTTCTCACACAACACGATAAAGTATACTACAATGAAATCACTAACGAATGTATGTTAATAAAGAAATCGTTAGAACGAACGAATATCACGTGCTTAAGATACCGATGATGTCGTGCAGTAGCCGAAGAAGCACGCTGCTACGTAGATGCATCATGGGAGGGATGCTGACCAATAGGAGAGAAGGATCTCATGGCTGTAGCATCAGAAACCAATGGGAAAGCGGGAGGGTGGTGGCAAGTCTACTCAGTTGGTGGCGCTCGAGTTTCAAAATTGTTATCAGTGGTCCGGGCGAATCTCGGACTTTACAGCAACAACTTTTCGTATCTTGAACAATTTTCATATGCAGAGCTGTAAAATGTTTCGTATTTGCTTTCCTATCTTGAGTTTTTTGTAAGTTGAGCCTTTCGTATCTCAAGGTACCACTGTACTTTTATTTGGGGGAAGGGCATGGTCCTCCTCACACACGTCAGTATCAGTAACACTTCTTGAGTGGTATTAAGGGGAGGCTTTTGTGATGTCTTTCTGGTGTACTACAAGGGTGTACTGCCTAATGGCGCCCTCCTGGGTGTGGCAGATCCTTTTAGACAGGCGCATCGTTGTCATGCCAATGTAAATCCTAGGGCATCCTTGGGCAGGGCATATGTATCAATAAACAACGGGGAGGGGTTGTGGTTCATCAGGAGGTCCTTCATACAGCGATTCTTATAGTAAATAATGAGGGACACTCTCTTTCCTTCCTCCATAGGGCGGACATGTTCCTCTATTATTTTCATGGCTGCTTCGTCCTCATTGTATTGGTGGTGCATGAAGATTTGTAGAAAAGTTTTATATCCTCTGGGGGTGGAATGTTCCTTCTCTCTTTCTTCGTCATGTACCACTTGTCAAGGGCAGCTTGTGTTTCTTGGTTTACGAGTTTATTCGAGTAGACATTATTGATCAGTGTCTGGGATGCTCGGTCGAGTTCGAGGTGTGGTCTTGAACTGTGCAGGACACTCGCTATCTCCATTTAGACAAAATCCAAGGTTTGTACTTTGGTGTAGACAGTTATTGTTAGCTTCTTCGTCTTCGTGACAAGGACGTCGAGGAAGGGGAGCTGATCGTTGCTGCTATACTCGATGGTGAAGTTGAGTGCGCTGTGACGCAGGAACTGCTATTGAACGGCTACTACCTCATCCTCGGAGTCAGCTTGTACGAAGATGTCATCAATATAGCGTCCGTATGTGCAGGGACATCTATGTTGCGAGAAGACCCTTTCTTCCACTTCTCCCATGTAGAAGTTAGCAAAGAGGACTCCTAAGGGGGACCCCATTGCTACGCCATCCTTTTGGCAGTACATCTATCCTCGGTGGGTAGTGAAAGGGGCTCTCTTTGTACAGATATCCAGAAGGGATCTTAACAAGTCTTCTGAAATGTTTGGGGGTTTCATATCGGGAATCATATATACCTGCTCCATGATGATCCCTATTGTCTCATCGACTGGGATGTTGGTGAAAATGGACTCAATGTCTAAGGATACCATGGTTCCCGCACCGGAGGAGTCGCACATCTTCTCCAAAAATTCCACCGATGAGGTGAGGCAGTACCTGGACGAGATATATGGAGTTAAGAATATTATTAAGGCGTTTGGCCAGGGCGTAAGTTGGGGTGGGCGTTTGGCTGCCACTTCATGTCGAAGCTGAAGAAACACAAGAAACACACCTGGAGATTGAGATGCTCCACAATTCGATTCAGCAGTTGGAAGCCAAGAAGATCCTGACAACGATGGATGCCCTTCAACCTTTTCTGCTAGCAGAGGCCCTTACGTACAGGGGGTCATACTCGAGCAGTATTTACATCAAAGACATGAAAGAGGCAGCCGCAGATCTGAAGAAGAGAGAAGACGTACTCGTAAGGCGTGCAGACAAGACAGCCGTGTTTGTGCTCATCAGCACCTAGGAATACTTCAAGAAACTCGACGCCATCTTGTCTGATGTCTCTAAGTTCCACAGACTTACGAAGAACCCGACTGAAGACATCAAACGTGACGCCAACCGGGTCATCATGGCTGTGAATGCCACTACGAATGCCAAGGTGGCTACAGGCTCGGCTACCTATACAGGAATGTGAAGACCCACAAGGAAGGCAACCCCCTACGCCCGATCATCAGCCAAATGCCCGCCCCGACTTACACCCTGGCCAAATGCCTTAATAAAATTCTTAACTCCATATATCCCCTTCAGGTACTGCCTCATCTCATCGGTGGAATTTTTGGAGAAGATGCGTGACTCCTCCAGTGCGGGAACCATGGCGTCCTTAGACGTTGAGTCCCTTTTCACCAACATTCCAGTCGACGAGACAATAGGGATCCTCATGGAGTGGGCAAATAGGAATCCCGATATGAGACCCCCGAACATCCCAGAAGACTCGTTAAGAACCCTTCTGGATATCTGTACGAAGAGAGCCCCTTTCACACACCACCCACCAAGGACAGATTGTACCAAACTAAAAGAAGGGCGGGGTAGCGATGGGGGTTCCCCCTTAGGAGTCCTCTTTGCCTAACTTCTACATGGGAGAAGTGGAAGAAAGGGTCTTCTCGCAACATAGATATCACCGCACATACGGATGCTATATCGATGACATCTTCGTACAAGATGACTCCAAGGATGAGGTAGAAGCCCTTCGACAGCAGTTCCTGCGTTGTAAAGAAATATCTTTATGCTTTTCGTATATTTCTATTATGTCTTTTGTTTACTTTGATGGTGGTTGGAACTATGGGCATTTGTTTAATGGTAATTTGTTTTTATTGGTTTATAGGATAATTTGCGACTTTGTTTACTATTGACCCATGAATAGTTCTTGAAACGACTGTTTGACAGTTAAATATCCACTCACTCTGCCTTTGAGTATTTATATTCAGCGGTGCAGAATCCAGGCCAGAGGCAGAGGCCAGTAGGACAGTTTTTCCAGCGGAGGAGTCAGGATTCCAGTCCGGAGACCAGCACAGAAAGCAGTCCGGAGCGGAGTGGCACCAGACCTTTGAGATTTTCTGACATTGTTTTACCCTGGAGTTTTCAAGTGTCATGGAGCGATACTTCACTAGGCCAAGCGATAGGATTTCATGTTCGGAGAGAGGCAACAACGAGTAACTGGACTTATCATATTACTACGAAAGACCAGGATCTAAAGAAAACGTAAGTCAGTTGAGAGACCTTATGCTGGCTCAAAAGGATTGATCTGTTTCTTAGATATAATTTAACGCTTATTATAGTTTAAATTATGGTCGCCAACACGTCGAAAAATTGAAAGTAAAGGATTTATCATTATAATTACCATTATACTTGTGCCTTTGGTTTATAAACCAGTAGAGTTTCATTTTGACTAAGATTAACTACGAACGTAATTCAAATATATTTTTTCTTATTTAGTAACGAGTGTTCATTTACGAAATTTACGTTTTCACGAAGCTAGCTTGCTGAATTTCTTTCCCTTCTCGTTAAATTCGTCGATATATTTCTTACGTTAAATTTATTCTTTTCAAGAGCGTATATTCTTTTTATTATTTTAGGTCCTTTACATATGGTAGATGAGTTACTGTGGAGAGGAAGTGGTGCATACATCCGAAGACAGCTCTTTGGGTGATTTCCTCTCAAGACGAGAAACGGCAGTTCAACATTTATAATTTCACTTATTAAACTCAATAGTTTTCTTCGTCTTTGGTTTAAATCCTCACTGTCAATTCAAAGAACGGTGGAGCGATGGGGTCCCCCTTAGGAGTCCTCTTTGCTAACTTCTACATGGGAGAAGTGGAAGAAAGGGTCTTCTCGCAACATAGATATCACCGCACATACGGATGCTATATCGATGACATCTTCGTACAAGCTGACTCCAAGGATGAGGTAGAAGCCCTTCGACAGCAGTTCCTGCGTCACAGCGCACTCAACTTCACCGTCGAGTATAGCAGCAACGATCGGCTCCCCTTCCTCGATGTCCTTGTCACGAAGATGAATCAGATGCTAATGACAACAGTCTACACCAAAGCTACAAACCTTGGACTTTGTCTAAGTGTCCTGCGCAGTTCAAGACCACCACTGTCAGGGCCTTCGTCAGGAGGGCCCTCTCACACTGTTCAACGTGGCAGGACACGCACCTCGAACTCCACTGAGCATCCCACATGCTGATTAACCCTCTTATGCCGATTGGACATATTAAACGTCGAGTCAAAATGTCTCCCGTACGCTGATTGGACGTATTAGACGTCGACTCAAAATTTTTTTTTAATATTTGCGGAAAAATACTTATAGGCCTACCAGCCGAAAACTTTTGAATCACGCGCCTTGGGGGATGCTGGGAGTTCACGGATCAAGGCGTTGTTTTAGGTTTACAATCCGTTATAAACAGGCCCGCAAGCGGCGAGTTTCTTTTCTTATCGCACTAAAAAAGTATCAGTGGGACACATCTCAAAATAAAAAACTTATTTCGTCACTTTGACATAATTTTTGCACCATTTTAAATTATCCGTTACGTGCAGTATTGTATATGAAAATGTGCACAATTTCATGTAGAATACAACAAAAAAATACTCATGATTGTAGATTTATATATTTTCATATAAATAACGATAAGTGCCAAAATTTCAACCTTCGGTCAACTTTGACTCTACCGAAATGGTCGAAAAACGAAATTGTAAGCTAAAACTCTTATATTCTAGTAATATTCAATCATTTGCCTTTATATTTCAATAAATTGGACGTCTCTAGCACAATATTTCGATTTATGGTGAATTTATGAAAAAACTTTTTCCTTACGTCCGCACGGTAACTCTTCGAATAAATTTTTTTCATGTGATTGTCCTAATGTTTGCACCATTTTAAGTTTGCCGTTACATAAAGTTTTACATATGGAAATGTGCGCAATTTCATGCACAATACAACTAAAAACAACTAATGGTTGCAGCTTTTATCAGTTTTGAAATATTTTCATATAAATAACGATAAATGCCAAAATTTCAACCTTCGGTCAACTTTGACTCTACCGAAATGGTCGAAAAACGCAATTGTAAGCTAAAACTCTTATATTCTAGTAATACTCAATCATTTATCTTCATTTTGCAACGAATTGGAAGTCTCTAACACAATATTTCGATTTATGGAGAATTTATGAAAAAAAAACACATTTTCCTTAAACCGCGTGGTAACTCTTCCGAAAAAAATCAGAAATTTTTTCTTTCGATTGTCGAAATGTTTGCACCATTTAAAAGTAGCCGTTACATAAAGATTTATATATGAAAATGTGTGCAATTTCATGTAGAATACAACCAAAAATGATTGAAGGTTGTCGTTTTTCTCTTTTTCGAAATATTTGCATATAAATCACGATAAATAGAAAAAAAATACGTTCGGTCAACTTTGACTCTACCGAAATAGTCGAAAAACGCAATTGTAAGCTAAAACTCTCACAATCTAGTAATATACAGTCATTTTTCTTTATTTTGAAACAAATTCGAAGTGTCTAGCACAATATTTAGATTTAGGGTGAATTTAAAAACAAAAAAAACTTTCTTTCCCTCCGCGCGCCGATTCGCGGCCGCAAATCTCCGAAATGCGAACGTCGCATTCTCCTAATATTTGCTCCTTTTCATATTAGGCGTTTTATAGTTTCATATATGAAAATGTGCGCAAATTCATGAAGAATACAAACAAAAATATTTGAAGGTTGTAGCTTTTCTCATTTTTGCAATATTTGCATATAAAATAATATATTTATACAAATTTCAACATTGGTCAACTTTAACTCGTCCGAAATCGGTCGAAAACTGCAATTCTAAGCTAAAAATCTTACAGTATCGTAATATTCAATCATTTGTCTTCATTTTGAAACAAATTGGAAGTCTCTAGAACAATATTTAGATTTATGGTGAATTTTTTAAAAAAACATTTTTTTACGTCTGCGCATTACGAATTCATGCATCATTTGTGTATATATTCTGTGTTGCTTTGATCGTTTTACAATGTTATATATCAAAATGATCGCAATTTAGTGTATAACACAACGATAAAAAAAGTAACTCGTTAGCTTTAGCCGGTTTTCGCACAGTTCGATTTAAATACAATTATGTGTGAATTTTTTTTTTGTCGCTACCATATATCGCATTATTTATATATGATAATGATATTTTCTTCCATTTCTGATGGTTGCATACTAAACTTCAGGCAATGAAAAAAAAGGAGCCAAAAATGAACTCTTAATTTTGAAAACTAAGCGGGCTGTGATTTTTTGAAAAAATGATTTTTTCTGCTTCCGCGCTCACTCCAAACCCGCCTCGGCATACGGGAGACGGTTTGGTTTTTAGGGCTTCGGCGTAAGAGGGTTAATAATGGGTACTCGAATAAACTCGTAAACTAAGAAACATGAGCCGCCCTTGACAAGTGGTACATGACGGAGGAAGAGAGAAGGAACATTCCACCCCCGGAGGATATAAAACTTTTCTACAAAGCCTTCATGTACAGTGGTGCTCAAATCTCGTGCGACATGATTCTTTTTGTATCGTCCAGATTCTCAGACTCAATGTGACAGTTGCCAAGTAGCCCTTTTTGTTTTATTTCCAATGTCGTACACGTCGATAAGTTTGCGAATTCACAACAAATACTATTTTCCTGAAGAATATATAGATATGCTCTCTTTCATGCACTGCACTGGTATCATTCGTAGTTTACATCATATGGATTGAATACGTATACTTTTTCACTTGTTAGCTCCTGGCACGGCGACACAAGATTGGTGGGGTTTCCAATGCCAGCATGCACAACTTGCTACTCGAAGTGTTCATTGCAACTACCTCTACAGCATATGACCGTAGGTCTAATACCACAACAGCTATAACAAACTTTTAAAATTAGAATTATACGTTACAAACAGTTTCATTTGGATTTCGAAGTTTTACGCTATTTTCAAACGGTGTGTATGCTGCGGTAATGATTTATAGGTCTAACAAAAATATCTAAGACTACTGAGATGTAATTTAATTTACTAAGGGTTTATTTTTAGAGATTATCCATTCTTTGTAAGAAGAAAAAAAATGTGAGGATTCTTTAAATTATCTCGAGAAGATAGATATCCAATTAAATAGTTCATTACTATTAACGTCGTCTAGGCCTATGCAAAAAAATGTGACTAACGAAGACTTATTTTGATAAATGTCGTGCCGCTTAATTTTGGTGTGTAATTGATTCATTGGATAACTTAAAGTGCGAGAATATGCGGATTATTTCATATGCTCTCCGGCCAGAAATTATTGGAATGTGAACGTTAGTGTAATGTATTTTTAGCATGTAAAGAAAATAAACATCTAGGCCTAGGAAAACAAAATGTCTTGGCGTTAAAAAGGTTATAACTTGCATGGGCGAAAATCTGTTATATGGTAGTAAAAAATAATTTTTGAAGTGGTAAAGTCAAAGAAATATAAACACAATTAATTCTATTTTTTATGAAAACACAAACATTCCTGTAACAAATATAAAGTAAATGTTCTTAAGAACATTTCATTGTCCTAACACAAGTAACAAAAAAGAAAAAAAATACATTCAATAGACCTATTTGGATAAATAAATAAACAAAATAAACTCTTGAGAGCTTTTACAGTAACACATCATATTTAACTGAAATACATATATTTTTACACCATAACAAGGAAACTATAATACCTAAAGAAATAAGAAATTATTTTGTATGAGAGCCTAAATGATCGATTACTCTATTAATCCCGTTGGGCATTGAATCTACTCAATTTTTACATACGTCAGTTCCTCTGAAGGATTCCCACACTGACAAACAGTGGGAAATTAAAGCGTGTTTTGTATTTGGAATACCACCTTCCCTTCCCTTAGTCATGATACCCCATAAATTCTCCTTTGGATTCAAGTCGGGAGATTTGGCGGCCATTCAATACGAACGATTTCTGGATGACTTTTCAACCAATCCTTAACTAATTACTGTTATGAACAGGCGAGTTGCCCATGGCAATGCAGATGGGCATAAGTGAGTTCTCACAGTAGGTATCAGCACTTCCTCCAGCATTTCTACATACTGATAGCTATCCAGTCTTTCATGAATAGGCACCAGTGCTCCTGGTCCGCAAGACGCCATCCAACCAAAGTCCTGCTGAAATTCTGCCGCTTCGACGAGGTGTTGAATATGGTTATCCGCATACCTGAAAAGGGGAATTTTTTTTAACTCTCTCTACACACACACACAGATACATACATACATATATATATATATATATATATATATATATATATATATACGTCCAAAAATAGGCCTACATGCTTAGAAAAATTAATATCAAATTAGGCCTATGATGGACGGTTTTTATATTCATAATGGTAATATTACTATAATATTATTTTTGACAAAAGACTCTAACCCTGGTAGACTATTTTCATCCTTGAAAGTAACAATAGCAGGATTAAAGATAAATTTAACAATTATTAGTCTATGTTGATAGTCCTATATCTCATACCTATGTTAGCTATAAAAGAAAAAAGGAAATACCCACATAATCATCAGCATTACCTTGTATTTGGTGAACGCCAGCAATAAAGCCTCCCATGTTGGTCATTGCAGAAGGTTTTTTCATCACAAAAAATTATGTTTTCCCTAAACTGCTTATCACTGGGAAGATGCTGTAGAGCAAAGCCAAGTCGGTGTTCTTTGTGAGCTGGCGTTAGAAATGGTTTTCGCGCTGGGATTCTGCACTCAAGCCCTCTTTCTCGCTACCGACAGTATATCGTATGCCTTGATATGTGTAAATCTGTTGCTCGTAGCACTGCGGTTGATGTAGTAATGGGGTGTGACCGAACAAAACCAAATATTTTTTCGTCTTTCTCCTCCGTGGTGCAACGGGGACGACCAACTCTTCGTTGATTAGACAGTCCTTGCCCTTCACTTTGCCTTTTCAGCCATCTAAACACTGTCGCTCTGTGTATGCTAAGACGACGGGCAATTTCATTTTTAGAAATGTTTGCTCCATATAATTCAATGATTGCATTCCTATCCGATCTTGAAGTCTCTGCTCGCTGTTGTCTAGGTCTAGGACCTAGGTGATTCATGTCCCCGCCACCCTCACTGAAATGGTTGTGTTGCGCACAGGCCACACCTACCCGTTGATATCGTGGATGCGTTTGAGTATACTATAAATAAATACTTTCATTTATTTGATTTTTTTTTTTTTTTTTTGCTTAGTTGTTTTTTCAATGTCGAAGCGTAAAATAATCGAATGGGACTATTATGGTTACAGATCAGAATATATTACAATATTATGAACACTTTTTCCTTTTTTCTTTTATTTCAACATTTAAAAATTCGTTTGTTGAAAAAAATCTTTTGTCGAACGCATCGGCGTTGGTGAACGAAACTTTTGGAAATGTTTCGTCACCGTTTTTTCCTAAATTTGCCTAAATGTAATATTTTCTTACAATTTTGATATATATGATAGATTTCATTGTTATGAACCTTATTGCAGCCTTATTTTATGAGATAATCGCGTTTCCTCATTGAAATAATAAATAAATATGGAGCATGCTAGGTTGCCAGTAAGTGAATTTTGAACGAAATCCTATGAAGTCATGTCACATTAGATTTGAGCATCACTGTACCACCAATACAAGGAGGACGAAGCAGCTATGAAGAAAATAATAGAGGAACACGTCCACCATATGGAGGAAGGGGAGTGTCCCTCACTATTTTTACTATAAGAATCACATTATTTACTATAAGAATCAGTGTACAAAGGACCTCTTGATGAAGAACAACCCCTCCCCGCCCGTAGGAGACCCCCTAAAGCAGTCCAACGTTGTCTACCAATGCATATGCCCTGCCCAAGGATGCCCTGGGATTTACATCAGCATGACGAAGATGCGCCTGTCTAAAAGGATCTTCTACCGCCCCCAGGAGGGCGCCATTAGGCAGCACGCCCTTGCAGTACACCATAAAGACACCACGAGAGACGACGTCATCAGGAATGTCAAAATCATCGGGAGAGCCTCTGACCCACTATGTCTGCGCCTCCTGGAAGCACTGCTTATCCTTGAGCAAAAGCCTCCCCTTAATACCACTCAAGAAGTGTTCCTGATACCGACGTGTGTGAGGAGGTTCTAGGTCTTTTTGCCGCAGGAATTTTCGCTCCCAGTCCTTTTGCCGCAGGTTTTTTTTGGCCGTTAGAACTTTTTGCCGTGAGGATATTTGGCCGCAGAATTGAAAAAAGAAAAGCCCATTAAAGAAAAAAAAAACGAAAAGAGTAGAGAAAACAAATGACCCAAGACACCCACACTCTCTATCTTGATAATCATCTCCTTTCACTTATTCATTTAAATAATTACGTTACAAGTAGTTTCAATACTATAAACATTTCAAAACAACAAGCGTTAAAAAAATACATTACAACTAGCTTCAATACTTTGATATTTTAAACTAGCAGTGTTTAAACTGCCAGTGGCCATAATATTAAATCCTCTCTCTCTCTCTCTCTTATCCATATAGCAATAAATATTGTATTTCATAAGTTTTAAGTACTAATTCTTACTGAAAAGGAAAGTAAATAAAGATTATAAAGTACAAAATTTATTCATTTATTTATTAAAAGTACAAAGTTTATTCATTTAAAAATATAAGGTGCAATCAACATTGATATTTCATTGTACAGTAGCATTCATATTAAAAGGAAATAAAAAGTTTTATTTTTCTTTTTCAATATCAAAATGAATGCATATTCATTGCGATACACCGTAAATAATAAAGTTTTATGTTCAGAATTCGTAAATAAACATCTTTGTAAGTTTTCTTCTTGTACGGTGCTTCGCCTCGTTCGATGTCAGTTCGTTTCTTCCTAGCCAGATACTCTTCCTGTTTTAAAATTGTGAGTAATTTCCCGATATTTGGGCGTGTATTTGTTACCGAACTTTGCAATGCGTTATGGAACCATTCAACGCTGTTGGTGTTAGGTAAATTGTTCAATGTCCTTTCATAAACATTCCACAGTTTCACTGGAAATGTTGGGGCAACTCTCCGTCGACAAGGTCCTCTGCCTCTTACACCACCAATGTAATTGGTTTCGAAATATGATATCAGGTCTTGAGGCAAATCGTCATTGTCGACTAGTTCCTCAAACCCGTCAATGACGTCGCTAGGAGGCAGAAAAGCAAGTGCTGCAAAGCATTTCACCAGTGTTGAATTCACTGTCCGTTTGGTAACGCACGTTATGGCCAAAATCAACTACTTTTCTAAATATATTTTTGGCTATGTTCTAAATATATTTTTGGTTACGTTTGCACTAGGAAAAACATCAGAGAAACTTTCGTATCTTGCTCTCTCAAAATCAATCATTTTGTTTATCTACTCTTTTCGTTTTTTTTTTCTTTCAGGCAGTTGATGGTTTTTTTTTCAATTCTGCGTCCGAAAATCCTCACGTCAAAAAATGCTAACGGCGAAAAGACCTGCGGCAAAAAGACCGGTGGCGAAAAGCCCTGCGGCGGAAAAACCGGTCACGGTGAGAGGAGGACCATGCCCCTCCCCCTCAACGAAAGTACCAGCGTGCATGGAACAAACAACACCAGACATAAAGCACATTATGAGATTAATACCAAGGGTGATGTCACTTAGGTAGAAGCCAATCAAGAGGCTCCCAGTGATATCCCCCACCTCAGAAGGTTTGCAACTCATAAACGCTCGCCGTATGAGTCACCTTCCCAGGAACCAATGAAAACTCGACCTGCCGGAGAGGTTCTCTAGACCGTACTCAAGAGCCCACAACAACACGATATAAGAAGGACTCGCCACTGGAATTCTTTTTTACGGGCTGCTCTGTGAGCAAGAGCCCGTGCTGACACAAGGTCAGCTAAATCAAAAACAACAACTGGAATTCAGTCCCTTAGGAAGAAACGTCGCGTTGGAGAGAGAGAGAGAGAGAGAGAAGACGAGAGAGAGAGATGAGAGAGAGAAGACGAGAGAGAGAGAAGAGAGAGAGGAGAGAGAGAGAGAATTGTATAAGCAATAATAAACCAAATGACTCAACCGAATTTTACCATGACGTTTAGTTCGTTGCTCGCCAGTCTAAGCAACAATGAGAAAGCCGTCACCAGAAAAAATAGAGAAGACTCTCTACAAGAATGAATCACACCTATTTTTTGGCATAGGTAGCAATTTTCGGTATACTACTAATTATGACTTACTATCGAATACTGTGGGGGTAAGACATCAATGGCACCAAAGGGGGTTGGGGTTGGGAAGAGTGTGACAGAGAGAGAGAGAGTGAGAGGGAGAGTAAAGGGGGTGTCAGGGAGAAGAAAGAGGGTAAGAAACTAATAATATTATAATGGGCGTTATGTCCATTTGTCTGTCTGTCATTCAATCACGGCTAAACGGCTTGACGGAATTAAAAACAAAACAAAATTATCAGATAGGGCTTTGATCGAGGATGGTTTATACTATATATATATAATATATCACATATATATATATATATATATATGATATATTATATATTATAATATATATATAACTAGTTGACCTACTGCACTGCCAGGAAAACTGAATGCGGGCATGGGTAGGGGAGGGAAGAGGAAGGGGGAGTTTCTAAAGTATAGTACAGCAGTGAGTTATCAGTACATTTGTGCAGTTTGTTGAGGACAGATCCTTGCACAATTCTCCTCCACTTTGCTGTGCAGTTTATTTCACATAATTGATAACAGGTTCGACTGTTGTTGAAAGGGAGACAGGCTCATGTTCAGCGGAGATGATTTTTCTCTTCTAATACAGAAATGTAATTTCCCCTTCCCATACCCTCCCCCTCTATCTTCCCCTCACCCTCCCATCCCTTTCCTCTGCCAAATTCCACCACCCCATCCCTCTTCCTTTCTTTTTCCATCCCCCTACCACTTACCCTTCCCTTTCCCTCTCTCTCTCCCCCCTTTTCCCCCCTACCCACCCCTACCATAGCCTTTCATTCACAGTTTTCCCGGCCAGTGCCGGTAGTCAGCTATTAAATTTGATCCTCTTTAAACTCTGAATTCACACATGTCTGTGGGTTTTCCAGTGTAAGCGAGTATCAAATATGTACTACTCCCAAAAATTTTGTGATTTAGCCAATTGGTATACTATGATTTCTGACTGTTAAATCTATTTCTTCACTTTGACAAGTTGTGTAAATTTGATGACAAAGTCTGGGCACAGGGCATTTTTCTGTAAAGGAAGTGAAAGTCTATGAAACACACGGTTACAGACCGTTTGTGCTGGACTTCGTCTACACTTTAGTCGCTGGTTACTGAAGCCTAAAGGAATCTCAGTATGTTAATATTAATCACATTGTCTGTTACATGTGCCGTCATTGTGATATTTCTTTAAATATGTATGTGAAATGTAATGCCACTTACCATATTTATATCTTTAGTAAAAACTCAAACAATGATTTATTATTTTAGTTTTAATCATGTTCCAATGACCTCTGTATCACCTTCAGTATTAACTATATTGTTAAATGGCTATTTTTTGACATGAACAACAATAAGTCACCTATATATATGCATCTAGTCCAGCGTTTCTTAACATTTTTGGACCTCAGCACCCATTTTGGTCAGGCCAAAGCAGTCCAGCACCCCCTACTATTGGTTAACACCTAGTTACTACAAGGATAGAGAAAAGCGCAGTACATCTTGACCATATATTTGGTTCATTCTCCAAAACAAAAACAGTAATTATGGCAATAGCATTGGAAAAAAACAACAAGAAAATAAAGGAAAGATCATGGACAAACTCAATAAAAAATACTCATCAATGCGATTTGTGTTGTTGCTTATGTACAACTAGTTGTTTTATAAACTTTAACCTAAAAATCAGGTTAAATGTTATTGAATTTAAAAAATAAAAAAGCATTAAAAATACATTTGTCCAAACGTAATCCTTCACTACAGAAACACTGATATTTTACTGCCACATACGAGACTTTCTGCAGCACCCCGTGGGGGTGCTAGCACCCAAGGTTGAGAAACACTTAATTCTAATTTGTGTGAACAGCTGTGATTGGCGAGATGCGTCTGATCAGGCATCCACATTAATTTTGCACTCAGACTTCTTAACAACAATTAGAAATTTGTATCCACTCCTTATGAAATATTATAGGGTCTACTTAAGGTAGACCGCAGTAAAAACTGGTTTACAGACTCATTGAGTTGCTCCCCTCCACGGAAATCTTTAGTAAAAGGCGAAAGATTTATGCGTTTTGAAGGGAAGCCAGAGCTACCTGACCACAGATTTTTCGCCGTTCTCCTTTCCCTGACTGATGACGGCTAGTGGACGTAGTTTTATACAAAAAAAGTACATTTGTAGAAAATGTTCAATCCTTTTAACTATCATTTGTAATTCTAGAAATTTTGCAAAACCTATAACATATAAAACAAGCTTGACATTGTAAGAGAAAAGCGATTTTCATGTGAAATAACTATAAATAACATATCAAAGAGTATCGTCCATGGATAACCTCTCTTAGTCGTCTTGAACAAAAACACCAGGCAAAGTCCAAGGGTCGGTAACACTAAAGCAATTGTCTAAGGGTCCACATCAGGTCTCCTATACCCATTCACACTTAAAACACTTGCCATTACCAGCCTGAAGTCAATTTAACTCAAATCAATCAACCAACCTTAATTGTTTCCAATGTTTTTAAAACCAGAATTATCAGATTTTCCAATTTTCCTAAGTGGAATATGAAGGACAGGCTTATAACTAAGTCACTGAAAAACATGGTGAGCTTTGTCTTAAAAGTTGTGTATTTATTATTATTATTATTATTATTATTATTAGAAAGTAGTTTAACCTGGCAACTAAGCTGACTCAGCTCTCATAGAGCTGTCCTGAAGGATTAGAACTGGGACTGAATAGTTAATTCGGTCTGACGATGAATGAGTAAAAATTAAACAAAAAACTTCACAAAGGTACACAAACACTAACACTGGAACACATGCATATAATAAATACATTTACTAATGTATTCATGCATACATAAAAAAAATAAAATCTGAATAAGTTATGTAGCATTTAATAATTTTGTTTGTAGAATTCATTAAATGGTCTATACTTGAACTTATATTTTATTAACTAAATTACATCTCTTCATGGCCATATTAATTGGAATGACTGAAATTTCTCCGATTTATTACAAAAAGGTAACAATCACTACTGGTCATACTTTGAACATATACACTACACGTCTGACTGTTATTGTATTTCTCAGACTCAGGAGTCGCTTGCCATGTGGGCTGTTTACTAAGTGCCCATGTGTCAGACGAGTATGGCTTATACATAGACGTGTTTCCTCACTGGACGAGTGTGGGTTCTGTACTCATTTACCAATCTGGTAACCTGAGTTCACTTCCTGAAACCGCCAAAGTGGAATCAGAGAAATTTATTTCTGGTGATTAGAAATGAATTTCTCGATATAATGTGGTTCGAATCACATTACTAAAGCCCCATCTACACAGTCGAGCTTTGCCTGACGAACTTTGTTCGATGAGACATCAAGTGGGAAAAGTCAGAACCTTATCCCCTGTTTCTCCGCTTCAGACGTCACATCGAACAGAGTTCATTGAGAGTGTGGATGGGCCTTACAACACCAATTGGTTCCTAGCCACATAAAAAATCTAATCCTTGTGCCAAGCCTTAGGAGAGCTGTTAATCAGCTCAGTGGTCTGGTAAAACTAAGTTATACTTATTGGGTTCCTCACTGGACAAGTGGGTTGCATACTCGACTATCAATCTGGTAGCCTGAGTTCACTTCACGCAGCCATCAGTGAGGAATCAGACGAAATTCTTTCTGGTGATTAAAAATTCATATCTTGATATAATGTGGTTCGGATCCCACAATAAGCTGTAGGTCATATTGCTAAGTTACCGAATGGTTCCCAGCCACAAAGAAAAAATTAATCCTTCAGGCCAGCACTAGGAGAGCTGTTAACCCTTAAAACGCCTATTGGACATATTAAACGTCAACGAAAATTGTCTGTCGGGTGCTCAATCGACGTGTGGTATGTCAACGCAAAATAGTTTTTTTTTAATTTGTGGAAAAGTAGTTATAGGCCTACTAGGCAAAAACTTTTGAATCACACACCTTGAGATATGCTGGGAGCTCACGGATCAAGCTGTTGTTTTGTTTACAAGTGTTACCCAGGTGCGCATGCGCGAAATGCTTTCTTCTCGCACCAGCAAGCATCAGCGATGCCTCGTCCGAGTGCGATCTTTTGCCGCAATCGTGTTTTGCCGAACTTTTGCGAGAGTTGAGTCTTTGTGGTGGTACAAGACGTACTTAGAGATGTCTGAATGTTGAATGGAGCACGAAAAGCACGTTTTACCTCTCGGGAGGGATCGTGTGAGATGTATTTTGGACTTGGATGCTGGTGAGGGACCAAGCACCCAAGATGACCTAGTTCCTCAACACCGTTCCGTGCGGCCTCGTGTGGCCGAAAGTGTTCAAGCACCACATTGTGTGCCTCATGTGCCTTCTACAACCCCTAAGAAGCATCGGGGTGTCCTGAGGGGCATTTGTAGGCATTTGGGAGGCCTCAAACCAAAGGACATAGACGATTACTTGTTGGAGCTTGATCGGGAGCAGGTCGCAAGTCCTCATTTTGATGGCGGTTGGTCATCTAGTGACGAGGACATCACTCCCGATGTTAATGATGATGAATATTTGCCCCCAATGTTCGTACGAGGGTCACAGGCTGAAAGTGAGTTGGAGTTTAGTAGTTTTAGTGCGTATGAGGGGGAGTCTGAGGAGGAGGAGGAGGAGGAGGAAAGGAGGAGGGGAGGAGGAGGAGGGAAACGGAGGAGGAGTTGTCGTCGTTTAGTTTTGTTGTTGATGATGACACAGAAAGTGAGGGCCTAAGTGAGGGAGATGGGAGAGTGGGGGGTTTCGAGTGCGAAACTGTGCCCTAGCACATGCGAGGGTGCGCGCATGGGCACGTAGAAGGTCAGAACGTCGTGCCAGCCAAGGTGAAGGCCGTTCGTCCGAGAGTACTGAGGGGTGGTCGGACGACCCCACCCCACCTAACATGCACCCATTCACGGCAGCACCTGGGCTCACCATACCTGTTCCTCTCACTGCTCTGAGGTTCATTCAGCTGTTCCTTACGTGGGAATTGCTGGAATACCTGGTAGCAGAGATGGCAGACTACACTCGGTACTGCCGTGATGAACTACAGACGACGTTGTCGTATTGCTGGCAGGGCGGGCTGCAAACCTCATGGCAAGGCGCATTTTTTGGGATATATTGCAGGTGGAATTTTTTGTTTAAGTATGCCCAATGTGCCCAGCATTATGGCCCGTGATAGTTTCCTGCATTGGACATATGTATTCAATGCCTTCAACTGAAGGGCCATACCCCGGAATAACCCCAATCAACCTCATCTTAGTCCGCCCAGTGTTGGATTACATTCGTGAACGGTGGGCAAATTTCAAGTGGTTCCTGGCAAGAACCTTTCTTTGGATGAGGGGATGATGCCTTACAAAAGACGTCTTAGCATAAAAGTGTTACACCCCAAGAAGCCAAAGAAATATGGAGTGAAACTTTTTTTTATTACGGAGTCCAACACTGGATACATCGTGGACTAATCAGTGTATTCCGGCGTCTTCTCCACGCTGCGTGACACTGTGTTCGGTCTTCTGGATCGTTTCCGTAACCAGGGATACCACCTGTTTATTGATAATTATTATGACTCGGTATCCCTGGCCCAGGAACTGTATGAAGCCGGTGTGCACGTCAGTGGTACCCTTCAGTTGGTGCATGGGGCCCCGAATGTCCTCAAGAGGTTTGCTAGCCAGCTTCAACATCTGGAAAGAGGAGAGACAGTGGCGGTGGAAGGGAGCTGTCTTCGTCATCTGTTGAAATGGGGTCCGACTCGTTCCCATGATTACGACGAGTCATGAGCCTATCCAAGAAGAGGTCGTCCAGCGGAAGAAGACACATCGGTTAGGGCCGAGTTACGTATTGAGGAGTTCGTTGTCCAGTGGCCTATTCTCATTGAGCACTACAACAGGCACATGGGAGGAGTTGATCTCTTTGATCAACTCATCCAGTATTATCCCTTCGCCAGAAGAACCAGGAGGTGGACACAGAAGCTCCTCAAATACATACTTCAGTTGGCCCTCCAGAATGCCTACATCCTCTACTGTGGGTACAATTCCGACCCCCGGAGGTTGCCCCACTTCCATCACCGGCCCCCTGGCTCCGAGCTCCAGATCTGCCCCACCCCTAGAGAAAAGGACAGATGTTAGGAGGGCCAACTTCGGTCGTTCCTGCTCCTGCAGCTGACTGCCACTGCCCCTGCTGCCTCTGCCCCTGATGCCGACCACCCTTGATGATCCCGCCCGTGCTCAGATAACGACTTCTCGTTCGGATAGGTGTGACCCTGTGTGTCGGCTGCAGACAGGGGATCACACACTGGAGCTCCTACAAGGGTGCAGGCAGAAATGGTGCCGGGTGTGCCATATGAATGGCAGAAGGAGAGACACCCGTACTGCTGCCCATCAGCAGTAAGGGCGTGCACGTATCCCTCCTTCACCTGTACCTCGTCATGTCGAGAGGAAAAAATGCAAGACTCTTCAATGGAGGAGGGAGACAACATGAATAGAAAGAAGAGTCAGGATAATGAGTGAGTATTCTGCATTGATTTTTTATTTAGTTTTATATTTATTACAAAATTTTTATATACCTATTTGTTTTTTATACTATGACATTTTATGCAAAAAAGTTTTTCACCTGCATCCTTTTAGTTATGTATTCATACCAGAATAAAAAAATGTAATATATATATATATATATATATATATATATATATAGATATATATATATATATATATATATATATATATATATATAGGGTAAACAAAAAATCTACCATTCAAGTAATATTCAATCATTTATCTTCATTTTGAAGCAAATTGGAAGTCTCTAAACACAATACTCCGATTTATGAGGTGATTTTTTAAAAAAAAGTTTTCCTCCCTTCCGCGCACAGTATCTCGGCGGCAAATCTCCGAAATGCTCGAGTCACATTGTCGTAATATTTGCGCTGTTTCATATTAGCCTTTATATAGAGTTCTATATATGAAAATGTGCGAAATTTTATGTAGGATACAACAATATATAACTCATAGTCGTAGCTTTTATCATTTTTGAAATATTTGCATATAAATCACGATAATTAGAAAAAATTAGACATTCGGTCAACTTTGACTGCACCGAAAAATTGGTCGAAAAACGCAATAGTAAGCTAAAACAGGTTTACATTCTAGTAATATTCAATCATTTATCTTCATTTTAAAACAAATTGGAAGTATCTAGCACAATATTTTGATTTATGGTGAATTTTTGAAAAATCTTTTTCCTTCCTTCTGTGTGCAGTATTTTGGCGGCAAATCTCCGAAATGCTTGAGTCACATTGTCGTAATATTTGCGCCGTTTCATATTAGCCGTTATATAGAGTTCTAGATATGAAAATGTGCAAAATTTCATGTAGGATACAACAATAAATAACTCATAGTCGTAGCTTTTATCATTTTTGAAATATTTGCATATAAATAACGATAATTAGAAAAAATTCTACATTTGTTCAACTTTGACTCGACCAAAATGGTAAAAAAAACGCAATTGTAAGCTACAACTCTTTCAGTCTAGTAATATTCAATCATTTATTCTTCATTTTCAAACAAAATGAAGTCTCTAGAACAATATTTCAATTTATGGTGAATTTAATATACATTTTCCGTTACGTCGGCGCGCGGTATCTCGGCGTCAAATCTCCGAAATGCTTGAGTCACATTTTCGTAATATTTGCGCCGCTTCGTATTAGCCGTTATACAGAGTTCTATATATGAAAATGTGCGCAATTTCATGTAGGATACAACAAAAAATAACTCATTGACGTAGCTTTTATCATTTTTGAAATATTTGCATATAAATCACAATTAGAAAAAATTCGACATTCAGTCAACTTTGACTTGACCGAAATGGTCAAAACACGCAATTGTAAGCTAAAACTGTTACATTCTAGTAATATTCAATCATTTATCTTCATTTTGAAACAAAATGAGAGGCTCTAGCACAATATTTTGATTTATGGTGAAATTTTGAAAAACTTTTTCCTTTCCTCCGCGAGCTCGGTATCTCAGATCAAATCTACGAAATGCTTGAGTCACATGTCGTAATATTTGCACCATTTCATATTAGCCGTATATAGTTCTGTAAATGGAAAATGTGCGCAATTTCATGTAAGGATAAACATAAAAAATACCTCATTGGTCATAGCTTTGATTATTTTTGAAATATTTGAACATAAAATCACGATAAATAAAATAATTCGACATTCGGTCAATTTCCACTCGACCGAAATAGTCGAAAAACGCAATTGTAAGCTAAAACTCTTACAGGCTAGTAATATTCAATCAATTACCTTCATTTTGCAACAAACTGGAAGTCTCTAGCACAATACAGTGGTACCTCGAGATACGAAATTAATCCATTCCGAGGCAGCGTTCGTATCATGAGCTTTTCGTATCTTGGACCGCATTTTACATGTAAAATGGGTAATCCATTCCAAGCCCTCCAAAAACACCCCAGTACATGTCATAATAAAGCTAAATTGACCTATAAACAATGAAATACTAGAACAATTTGTACCATTCAATACCTAACTTAATACATACTGCTAATACACCTGTAAATAAAGTGTATTAGTGTACATGGTATACAAGAAATACTGTACGTACATATGTACGTATGTAGTAAAATGTGGAAGTTCACCTTTCGAGTGAGGCTATCTCCGAAAGTGGCGACAGAGGAGGAGGACAAAACGGATATATGTACATTTTAACTAACTTACGAAACCTTCCCCCCCCCCCTTTTTTTTTTTCTTTTTTTCCAAATTTCAACTTCTTTACCACTTTCAACTTTCTGTTTTTTAGTATCACTTGGTTCTTCCTTTTTGCTTACTACTCCTACTAAAGGCCTCTTTAAAAAAATAACTATCCAAGGAAGATTACTTCTGCCTACTTTTGACAACATTCTTGAAATGATTCAAACTAAACGTCATCGACTGTGTAAGCATACGACCTGTGTAAGCCTTTTCGGGGTGTCTCTTTTCTACGAATGACGCACCTTATGAAAAGCAGCTAGAGCATCCTTAATTTCTGCTGTTGTCATAGAGTTGTCATCCTCCTCCTCGGTGCTGCTAGAGAACTCCTCTTGAACGATGTTATTTTGCATGGCCTCCAACTACTTCAGGTCATCCGTCGTAAGCTCCTCTTAGTGCTCCTCGAGAAGGTCATTGATGTCGTCCTCGTCGACGACCAACCCCATGGACTTGCCGAGTGCAACGATCTCGTCAAGATCTGGTTGCGAAACAGTTTCAGGATCGTCAACTGTTTCTGAATCTGCAGCACCAGCTTCGCCCACGTCGAATCCCTCGAAGTCTCGGGCGGATACGGCATCAGGCCAGAGTTCCTCCACGAGGAATTCAAGGTTCCCCTCGAAACCTCCTGCCAAGCTTGGTCGATGAGTCGGATGCATATTACAATATCGAAATGCTCCTTCCAAAATTCACGCAAAGTAAGGTTTGTGGCATCAGTGATGTAGAAACATCTCTTGAAAAGATGTTTTGTATACAGCTTCTTGAAGTTTGATATCACTTGCTGGTCCATGGGCTGGAGGAGAGGGGTGGTGTTAGGTGGAAGATAAAGAACCTTGATGAAGGAATACTCCATTAGGATATCTTCTCGAGGCAGGAGGGTGAGCAGGGGCATTGTCCAACACCAGCAGGCATTTCAGAGGGGGCGCTTCTCTTCCAAGAATTTCTTCACTGTCGGGCCGAAACACAGATTTACCCACTCGGTGAACAAAAGCCTCGTTACCCAAGCTTTTTGCATTAGCCCCTCCACATCATGGAAGCTTCCCCTTAAGCATTTTGTGGGCCTTGAAGGCTCGAGGAGTCGGAATGATAGACAAATAGGGCTTCTTACCTTACAATCCCCACTGGCGTTCGAACAAAGTGCGAGCGTAAGCCTGTCTTTCATAGCCTTATGCCTGGGTAGCTTCTTCTCTTCCTGCGTGATGTACGTCCGACGAGGTATTTTTTTTCCAAAAAAACCCAGTCATCACAGTTGAAAACTTGCTGAGAACTGTAGCCTTCCTTGATCATCATCTCGTTGAACATCTTTTTAAAGGCTTCCGCTGCTTTCGTGTCCGAGCTGGCCGCCTCCCCATGCCGCACCATCGAATGGATGCCAGTCCGTTCACAGAATTTCTTGAACCACCCATGCGAAGCCTTGAAGTCTGGGGTTGGTGTTGATGTCCCTTCTCCTCCTTCGTCTTCGGTCTGGGCAATCAAATTGCCGAAAATAGCACTGGCCTTGTGGCCGATTGCCGTCTCCGTTATTGTATCGCCAGCGATTTCTTTGTCTTTTATCCAGACAAGAAGAGGCCTTTCCATTTCATCATGCACATGGGTCCTCTTGCTGGACAAAATAGTGACGCCCTTGGAAGGTGTAGCAGCTTTGATGACATTCTTCTGCTTAAGGATGGTGCCTATTGTTGATGGATTTCGGCCGTATT
This sequence comes from Macrobrachium nipponense, assembly GCF_015104395.2. Lineage (NCBI taxonomy): Eukaryota > Metazoa > Arthropoda > Malacostraca > Decapoda > Palaemonidae > Macrobrachium > Macrobrachium nipponense. The sequence continues at coordinate 67,703,524 of NC_087208.1, read as the reverse complement.
CCTTGGCGATCACACTCAATCGCATTACCAGTCTTCATACTTCTTGATAATCTCCATCTTCGTCTCCAAAAAGAGCATCCTCTTCTTTCCGTGAATTTCAACTTGGGACCCATGACTATGTATATACTGTACGTAATTTTGTTATGTAGTACATATAAGTGTGTAGTAAAGTTCTCACACAACACGATAAAGTATACTACAACGAAATCACTAACGAATGTATGTTAATAAACGAAATTGTTAGAACGAATGAATACCACGTGCTTAACCCTTTGATTACGCCTGGGATGAGATCTCACAGGTCCCCAGAACCAGGAATTTTTCTGACTGGAGTCACCTGTAGTATGCTACCAGACGCACGAAAACGTAAACAATCATTGTAACAGCTCGTTTCTTTGTTGTTTTCCTACAAATTAACCTGATTTAGTTTTATGATAATATTTTGTTATAGTAGTCATCCGTAATATATAATAATATAATTATGTAAACATCACAAATAAATAAAAACACATCATATGTACTATATATCGGGGTTTACTGTTGCCAGAGGTATGAGTACTTCACTAATTGCGGACGATACACATTTTTTTTTTCTTTTTATTCATTTTGAATCCCCGAAACACATCTACAGCACAGTTGAATATTAGTGTTAATAGTTATTTGCATATCCGCCAGAAAAAAAATAATCATGAAAATATTGATCATTTTTATGTTTCCGCTTACAAAATTGAGATTTATTATTTTTTAGAGAGAGAGAGAGAGATTTACCAAGATCACACCCTCTAATTGTTCAACAATAACTCCAATAGGCGCAATTACAATAATGGTTGTAAATGAGGACATCACTGATATTATTAACCCCATTTCTGAATGTACTTCATAGCAATAAAAAGTAACCAGTCGACAAGAAATACTATACGTAGTTTTAGAAATTATGATTTATGAACGCTTTGGGAGCTCTTATATAAGACTAGCATGGAATTTGTCCTGTCTTCGATTTTACCATTCAGACGTACACTTAGATTTATAAAACTCTTGACTATGGGAGATTTACGAATATATTTAGTACTTTATGTCAATCATGCTTTATATTTCAACGATATAGAATTAACTTCTAATAAACTTATTATACATTCTTGGAAATAAATAGGAATTTTATCTATTCAAGATTACATTTTTTTTAGATGTATGTAGGAATTCTTCTCAGATATTTACATTATTTGTTACACCATTATTCTAAGACTACTATTTAGAAAAAATAACTATCTCCGACACTTCCAGATAATGAGAAATACCTTGTCTTACCGGGAAAGTGTTTATGTGAGAGAGAGAGAGAGAGAGAGAGAGAGAGAGAGAGAGAGAGAGAGAGAGAGAGATACTGAGAATACCGTGTTACTTACCGGGCAAAGTGTTTATGAGAGAGAGATGAGAGAGAGAAGTTTTGAAGAGGAGAGATGAGCGAGAGGAGAGGACGTAGGAGAGCAGGAAATACACACACAAAATTGCGCGCGCGCGCAGGCACACACACATATATATATATATATATATATATAGATATATATATATATATATATATATATCTATGTATGTATATAAGATATGTACATTAGGTCGGTGACAATCGTATATGCATTGCGCATGTAGCAGGTGACGGTCGACGCAGGTAGTATTTGAGATGCCGGAATCCTTTTGATGAAAATGACTCGGTTGTTGTTTTATGCTCTCATTTACCTGCCACCTGCGTTGAGTTTTGTGTACCGCGGAACGCTGGAATGACTACCTTGGGAATAGCGCTGGGATTACCCTGTATCCCTCTGACAGATTCAATTCATTGTTTGATAGATGATAGCGGTCAAAAGTCAGGGGAAAGTGGAAATCGTATTAGCAGCCGGTGATAAAGGAAGATTCCAAAAGCCGCCATTGTCAATGAAAGAAGGAACGGGAGACCGTCAGGACTTGAGATAATCCCGTGGCCCTATTTTCAAGCTAATATTCCGACGTCCACGCCCACCAAATTCGATAAAGGCGGAAGGTACAAGGCAGGTCATTTCTGTCAAAGGACAAGGCAGGTCATTTCTGTCAAAGGACACGAGCATCTCAGGATACCACCCACGTCGTTTGTCACACCTGCATGTGACATGTAAACACGATTGTCACCTACCTACATTCACTACGATCAATATTATAGACCACTGTTGCTCAAAAAACTAAAAATATATAATCGTGTAGTGTATGCAGCGTTTCGTGGACTCTAGAGATAAAAGTACATACCTTCATACATACAAATATGCATGCATGCATACAAATAACCATACATACAAGCGTACACATACAAAGAAATAAAGAAAATATGTATATGTTATATATACATATATATGTATGTATGAATGTATGTACCTATAAATCGAGTGTATATACATACATACATGTATGCATGTATACATACAAACATTCAAACAAACACATACTACCTAATATATATATATATATATATATATATATATTAGGTGTGTGTTTTTTTGTTTGAATGTTTATATGTATACATGCTATGTATGTATGTTTACACTCTAGAGATATAAGTACATACCTTCATACATACATACAAATATGCATGCATGCATACATACATAAAAGCAATCCACATACAAATAGATAAATAAATAATAAATATTTACATGTAAATATATATGTATCTATGAATGTATGTAATTTTTTTTTTTATATATCAAGAGTATATATTCATACATACATACATACATATACGCATGTATACATGCAAACATACAAAGCAAACACACATACCCACTGTTGATCAAAGCAGTAATTGTGCAGGTGACTATCGTGTTTACATGTCACATGTTTTCCGAGATACGTAGACATAAATGCTTTTACCGACTAGAACCAGATACGCCGAGGTTTTCATCTACCAATAGTCTGTAGATTTATTATAAAATCGAGAATACAATCCGTTTGGGCATCACAAAGTTCCAATATTTTCACTCCAAATCGACTTCTTTTATTTGGAATATTTTGCTGAAACTAAGCCTTCCCTTCCATACCATCAAACTTTCATCTATGCATAAATCTTGGAAAGATTGAAATTTTTCCTGATTTGCTACGCACATTGACGAACAACTAGTTTATTTATCTATTTTATTTCATTTTTATCTGGGTCTCTCCTGTGAATTATCAACGAAATGTTTTTTTCCCTTGTGAATTGTCAACGAAATGTAGAGCTAGAATTCGATGAAATCTGTCCCTTGCCATCAGCCTTCTCATCTCCTTTTGTCTAGTTTGCCTCAAGCGTAATCAAGTAATCAAACGATGCGACGTTTACTTAGATGCGACATGATCATAATCACACACAGGAAGCGTACCATTTCGTTCAACAGTAACCTGGGCAAACTTTCGCATATATTTTGGTACTGCATCTCCAATTGTAATCAACAAGGAATCTTTATAATGGTTTGTCTCTCTAATAGTCAACCACATAAAGTCGTTATCGAAAAATTGAAAAACATGATCTACTTCGGGAGTACTTCCTTTGAATTTTCATTCGCATTACATCTTGACGTAATGCCCTGCCACTGCCGTCAAATACAAATCTCAGGCTGGAAACTTACTGGGCAAACCACTCCCACATCACCTGAGTCAACTCGCAGTCGCTGTATCCGACTTCTTTCGTTAGGTAGCAGATTTTCGTTATTTTTACTGTCGGTTGAAATTTCATCACTGTCTCTTGCACCAGGCGTATTATACATTTAATTGCCTTCTAAATCCCATTCATTTTCATATCTAGAAAAATTAACCAAGAAAGTCTACAAAATAATTATCGTCATCGAGAGCTCTTCTCTCGATCTGCCGGCGGTCAAGCTCGAAGATGTCGTACGCTTGACTCTCTCCTACGACATATTGATGAAAAATAATGAATTTTTGGGAAATGCACACATTTATATGAATTCACAGTATGACAACTGGCAGATTGTAACCATATCAAGAAAAAACAGGCCAACAGTTCAATCATCAGTCTTCCACATGAGAGGAAATTGCCAGTGACCGTATACGATACACACGTGTTCTGGGATACCTTAGGAAACGTATCGTACGACCCCAGTTGTATTCAAAGGGTTAAGATACCGATGATGTCGTGCAGTAGCCGAAGAAGCACGCCGCTACCTAGATGCATCATGGGAGGGATGCTGACCAATAGGAGAGAAGGATCTCATGGCAGTGACTAGCATCAGAAACAATGGGGAAGCGGGAGGATGGTGGCGAGTCGAGTTTCAAAATTGTTATCGGTGGTGGGCGGGCGAATCTCGGACTTTACAGCAACAACTTTTCGTATCTTGAACAATTTTCGTATGTAGAGCCATAAAATGTTTCGTATTTGCTTTCCTATCTTGAGTTTTTCGTAAGTTGGAGCCTTTCGTATCTCGAGGTACCACTGTTATTTCGATTTATGGTGAATTTTTGAAAAAAAATTTTTGTTACATCCGCACATTACAAATTCTTGCATCATTTTGTGATAACATTTTCTCTATGTGCTTTGAATCGTTTTACAATGTGTTACATACCAAAATGATAGCAATTTAGTGCACAATACAACGAAAAAATATTAACTCATTAGTTTTAACCGTTTTGCTCACAGCACGATTTTTATACAATTATATGAAATTTTTTTTTCGTGCTGTCATATATTCCAATACTTATATATGATATTGATATTTTTTTTCACTTCTGATGGTTGCATACTAAACCTCAGGCAATGACAAAAAAAAAAAAAGGAGCCAAAAATGAACTCTTAATCTGAAAAATAAGTGTGCTGTGACTTTTGTTTTTTATAAAGTTTTTTTCCGCTTCGGCGCTCACTCCCTAACCCCTCCGGCATACGGGAGA